>NW_025766974.1:917500-1227833 GCF_003918875.1 Haliotis rubra
CTCAGAGGCGAGCGTGGGTAGAGTGAATGAATGAAAGGTTTATTCGCTGTGTATAAATTTTCGCGGTAAAATATTTTGCACAAAAAGCGCGAAAATAAAACCTGCGCGATATATAATACGTTTACAGTATATTTCAAACGGTTCTCTTTATGAAGATACAAGATACAGGTGAGCTAAATCTAATCCATTTATGCTTGTATTTTTGTTTGATATTCAAAATTAAATCAAACCTGTTCAAATGTTTGAAGTAAATGATAACCAGAGTACACTACAGCTGATGTATCCATACATTTGTCCCTCACGACCCTCATCCTTGCCTCATATAATGCCACTGCTAGGTCTGCAGATCATCCCATGGTCTGTCAGCACTGCATGGTTTACAGCATGCTTCTACACCTCCAGCTGGCTTCAACCGAAATCATCAAATATACAATGTATGTAAAGTCTGTGAACCAATCTGTTCCTTAAAGACTTACCTCCAAATATGTATGCTTTATTTCATTGAAAGTAAAAATCAAGTAAGGATCCCAGATTGAAAACAAAACCAGGAGTATATTTTAGAGGTTCCGCCATCTTGTCATCATAGTATTCTCCGGCATAACTGATAAAACCAAATTTAGACTATTTAATTTTCAACAGGTTTTACTTACATGAATATATCATTGTGTGTAACATGAAAGCTATCTTCAAGGCAAATCTGTAACCACAAAGAGGCCCTCTGTAATAAAATCTGCTTAAGTCATGAAGTGCATTATATTTCTCCTTCAAGATCTGACAATCAGAATATTTTGTGACCTTTGCCCCCAAGTCAGTGAAGGGGAGACAATCAGTACCAAGTGGCTCAACCCATTATGACAGCTGGCGATGGTTTTCACACCACAACTCAGCAGGGTTCACATTTAAATGATCTTAAACACCATATAAAGTTACATCTGATGGCAGATCATTTACATAATTACCTGGCTGTCAAAAGAATTCATTTGCTCCCTGACAAAAGAAGAATAGCAACGTAATATATCACTTAATCATTTCAATATCATTAATGCTATTCGAAAACATTCTGTGAAAAATGTGTTACATTGTTGATAAGATCACCGCATTTGAGTTTCAGCTGGTTTCTCAGTGAATGCCAGGTTTTATAGATTGGAAACACACTGTGTCTGTTTCATTAAGTGTTTCTTATCATGCAACCTTGCAGTTTCACATCAGCTGAAGGTTACCTTTTCACATTGCTTTTAATTCATGTCAACTCACATTGAAATGCTTAAAAATACCCTGTTGATTAATAAAACAGTCTGTGAAGTCACATAATATAAACTCTGTGAAGTTACTATTGTGGAGACCAGTGAAGATCCGTGTTAGAATTGGTCTTCAGTAGCCCTAGACTACAGTAGCCCATGCTTGTTGTAAGAGGTGACTAACGGAATCGGAATCGGGTGATCAGGCTCGCTGATAAGGTTGACACATGTCATCGTTATCCCAATTGTGTAGATTGATGCTCATGGTGTTGATCACTGGATTGTCTGGTCCAGACTCTATTATTTACAGGCAGCCACCATATAGCTGGAGGTGAGGTGAGGTGAAATTGGGTTTAACGTTGTGCTTGAGAATATTTCGCTCATATGACGACGTGCATGCGTGTGTATGTGTATGTGCGGCTGCTTGTACTAGCCCAGACTGAAGCTGGTTTTATAGTGCTAGCCCACTGAGATACCATGCCGCAGTGAAGCATGAATACCCCACTCAGACACATTATACTGACTCCGAGCCGACCAGTCCTTGGTGTACCCATTAATGCTGAGTGCCAGGCAGGGACCAACAAGTACCATATTTTAACGTCTTTTGGTATGATGCGGTCGGGGATTGAACCCGCGACCTTCCGCTCTCCGGGCGGACGCTCTAACCACTACACCACAGAGGCGGTGCCCATATAGCTGGAATATTGCTGAGTGCGGCAACTATCAATCAATACTACTGTGGATGTATCTGTTAAATAGGCTGTAAATATACTCTACAAAAATAGTTAGGGATATATGTAAATTTTGAAATTATGAATAATGATCTAATATTATTTATTGACACACTGATAAAATATCAATCATAAAAATACCAATATCCCTAAATTATTTTGTCCAGTATATAAAACTAGTCTCGTACAGACCCTGAAACAAGCATATCCAAGAAAGCCCATGCAAGTCTAGATTTCCACAGTTTTCAGTCTGAAAATGAAGAAGAAAGTCTCAGGGCTCTTTTATATTATATCTTATTTTTTGTTCATTATGAACTGTTTTTTTTTGTTTTTGTTTTTTGTAAAATAAGTTCATTTCAGAGATTATTTGTTAGTCTAATATAAAACTGGTGTCCTCATTAAGTGTTAATGTACATACATCATATGCACACCAGTTTTCACATTTATACCTCTACAAATGCAAAAATGATTTTGAAATATTCTTTAGGTGACCTGCTACCTGACTGACGTTATATTGATAAGGTTGCTGCAGTAGCAGGATGTCGATTCCTTCTGCAAATGACATCTGTGCCTTCACAGCCTGCTGACAGGATTAACCTTTTTGGTCATGATCAGAGACATGTGGTCCTAATCCAGTCAACAGTACTGGACATCGTATGGCCATTACATCAGTGCCCAATGTGGTTTGAGCCATTCACATCAAATCTGAACTAGCTATAGCTCAGTTCTCTACTTAGACTAACACCTAGTCTCTGAAATGAACATATATTACAGTAATAAGTTTCCTAAATGTAATAAAAAGGAGCCCAGACACTTTCTTCATTTTCAGAAACTGAAACTGTGGAAATCTAGACTTGCCACATATTCTAGACATGCATAGGCTTTCTTGGCTATATTTGTTTCAGGGTCTGTATAAACGACTATTCCCAACCATACAATCCCAGAAATGCCTTCTGTTGACTGGGGAGTATGTATAGGGTGACACAGTCATTCCACTGATGACATTTTACCATGTCAGCTTGAAGGTTTAACATCTTTGGTCAAGATTACAAGGCGTCCAACTAGCCGACTTTTAAATTAGAAGATCCATCTTTTGAATCCTATCACAGGAATTGGACATTGTTGTAACAACAGTAAAACTACATATACTATTAAATACTATGTAAGGCATTTCCTATTTTACATATGTAAGATTCAAAAGTAATGTGAACTAAACAAAGACCAAAATGTTGTGTCCAGTTGATGTTTATGTGGACAAACCATATCTTGCTGGTACTTGTAATATGTGGACAAACCATATCTTGCTGGTACTTGTAATATGTGGACAAACCATATCTTGCTGGTACTTGTAATATGTGGACAAACCATATCTTGCTGGTACTTGTAATATGTGGACAAACCATATCTTGCTGGTACTTGTAATATGTGGACAAACCATATCTTGCTGGTACTTGTAATATGTGGACAAACCATATCTTGCTGGTACTTGTCATAAGTCACAATCACTTGAGGTAAAGGAAACCTGAGCATTTAAATTTAATAATCTTTTAACAAATTAACTGATTAGTTTCAAACAGCATTTTTGTTTTGACATGGTTCTGTCAATAAAGTGTTCATAGCATGACAATTGTCTGTTATAAAATACAGAGATAGTTAGTTTTGAGGCTACTCACATTTCACGGATTAGTTACAGTTCATGAATGTGTTTATTTCTTCTGCCTTTTTGCATCCTTGCATATTGACTTGAGCATCTGCTGAAGGTGTGGACTCTGACCTTAAAACAACTTATATTAACTATATGCATAAAACTATTTGGAAGTCATGTAAATCATAAAAATGCTTCACAAATATATGGCATATTTTGTACCGTGTTGTTGAGTGATGAGAGTATCGGAAAACTCTTCATAAGACTGTATGGCAAGGGGGATGACCTCAACTTTCCAGTTTTCCCTTCTTGAGCCTTTGGTGTCTTTTGAAGATTTCAAAGAGTGTCAGATGAGTCTTGTTTGAAAGTTGTTTCATAAAGATTACAATATTCAAGGCCTAAGAAAATCTTCAAAAAGTTTTAAAGTAGAAGACCGCCTCCGTGCAGTGGTGTAGTGGTTAGAGCGTCCGCCAGGAGAGTGGAAGGTCGCGGGTTCGATCCCCGACCACGTCATACCAAAAGACGTTAAAATATGGTACTTGTTGGTCCCTGCCTGGCGCTGTGGCATTAATGGAGTACAACAAGGACTGGTTGTCTCGGAGTCAGTATAATGTGTCTGAGTGGGGCATTCATGCTTCACTCGCGGCATGGTATCTCAGTGAGCTAGCTCTATAAAACCAGCTTAAGTCTGGGCTAGTACAAGCAGCCGCACATACACATACACATGCATGCACGTCGTCATATGAGCGATATAATCTCAAGCACGCATTAAACCCAATTTCACCTCACCTTTAAAGTAGAAATATTGACAACATTTCTAAATTTGACATAATAATAGCATTAATTATGTCTGTTGCCATTCATTACTTTGAACTGTACCATATGTTATTGTGGGTTTTTTTCAAGTGAAAAATTGACTTGCCTTGGCATGTGTTTCTGTGGGATGAGATCATCATTTGATAGTGATTCATTTAAAGCTTCCTATGATGCAATCAGAATATTACAATAGATCCTTTCAGTAGAGATTTATTATGCTATGGAAAACAATTCTAAATTAATATTTGCAGGATGAAAGTTCTTTATTGATTGTTGATTCCACATGCATAGGTTTTCATCAAGACAAATGTATTCAGAAAACATTATTATTACTAAGTTCCTAGTGTCCCTTTGTATATCAAATATATCTGACAAATGGGTCAGTGTCGTAGTGAAATATTCTTGGTGGAATGAAATCTATTTTTCAGGAAAGAACTATACACTGACATTTTACTTTGTAGCAAAAAGTTCTGTTTAAAACAAATCTATTTTTCAGGAAAGAACTATACACTGACATTTTACTTTGTAGCAAAAAGTTCTGTTTAAAACAATCAAATTCAGTCAGCGACAAGAACATGTATTAGAACAAAGCAGAAAAAATGTTCATATTTCATTGTCATAAGACTTAAAAAATATACTGTAAATGACCCCAGCTGATCTTGGCTTGTACATAACTCTGACACTAAATCTGCAGTATTCCCAATTACAAGATGAACATCATGGCTGAATGTCAAATAACTCTTAACGATGAATTAAACTTTAATGAACGATCTTATCCAGCCATCATGACAGACACAGTGTGCTTAATTCATTGAAACAATGTAAAAGTGAAAGCATTTGTCAGTTTCCTGGATCTTTTGTCACACCACATCAATTATGAATACCCCTGTCAGTATGATTTACAGAACAGCAGGTCTTACGTTGTAAAGCAGTTGGCACCGTGAACACCAACCCTAGTATTCATGTCACATCAGCTTGTCAAGGTATACATCCTCGTCTTGGCTTCCTTTGTGGCCACAAATTTCAGCTTAATTACCACTGCAGTGTGAATTTACTAAAGCACTTCATTTAAATTTAAAGGGGTTGTCAACCTGTGGATGCTGTGGGTATTTACATAAAAGACTTACGGCTCAGTAGCCAATCCCTTATGGCATCTGCTCAGGGATTTATATGCAGTCCTTGCACCCTGCCATCCAAACTGCTTCTTCCTAAATCAATTGTGGAATTTTGTGCAAGTTAACATTCAACATTCTTTTATTTCCTAAGCTAAAATATTTTATCATGATATTCTGTTTTCATTAAGTAAGCTACAAACAGAAAATATGAAGAAATGTGTTTTCAAAAAACTCATGAACTGATGTTACATTTATTTCACAGATTTATGATGAAAAAAAAGGAACTGGTAGATAATTTGTGTATAAATTTTCCTCCCCATCATTACACATGCAGCACAGTCTGTTATCATTCCTCCATGGCTGTCCTCAACATGGGGACAAGGGTGGTGCAGTTGTCTGAGGTGCTGCAAACAGAAGTGCAGAGTTGTGTCCCTTGGGTGATTATCTGGTGGACTTGTAACTCACCTTCCTCTTTCCCCAAGTGCAGTTATAATGCAGTATGAGTAACCCCAGCACAAGTAATACATTCCTGAATCCGACTCTGTATATGATGCCAGATTGATGAGGTAACACTGTATATAGATAGTACCTGTGAAGATCAAGGTTAGAATTGATCTTCAGCAACCCATGCTTGTCGTTTGTCGTGACAGGATCGTGTGGTCAGGTTCACTGACCTGGTTGACATGTCATAGTATCCCAATTGCGCAGATCGATGCTCATGATGTTGATCACTGGATTGTCTTTTTCAGACTCGATTATTTACAGACTGTCGCCATATAGCTGGAATATAGCTGAGTGTGGCGTTAAACACCAACCAACCGGATCCCCACCACAATCTGTCTTTCTGAATAATCTGACCCTTCTATGTCAAGGACACCTCCGTTCACAAGCTACTTGTTCATATTTACTGGATGTTACAGCATGGTACATCAGATGTGCCAGGTCTTACTATGTCTGACGGAATAGCTTATATGTGTACTAACAATTCATGATGACAGATAGTTGTTGCATGTCTGCAATTGTCTAATGTGTTGCCATGTCCAGCGTTACAGCTTATATGTGTGCTGACAATTCATGACAACAGATAGTTATTACATGTTCACCATTGTCTAATGTGTTACCATGTCCAGTGTTACAGCTGATATCTGCGCTGACAATTCATGACAACAGATAGTTATTACATGTTCACCATTGTCTAATGTGCTACCATGTCCAGTGTTACAGCTGATATCTGCGCTGACAATTCATGACAACAGATAGTTATTACATGTTCACCGTTGTCTAATGTGTTACCATGTCCAGCGTTACAGCTGATATCTGTGCTGACAATTCATGACAACAGATAGTTATTACATGTTCACCGTTGTCTAATGTGTTACCATGTCCAGTGTTACAGCTGATATCTGCGCTGACAATTCATGACAACAGATAGTTATTACATGTTCACCATTGTCTAATGTGCTACCATGTCCGTTAGTGTTACAGCTGATATCTGCTGACAATTCATGACAACAGATAGTTATTACATGTTCACCGTTGTCTAATGTGTTACCATGCTACCATGTCAGCTGATATCTGTTCACCACCGTTGTCTTTACCATGTCCAGCGTTACAATTCATGACAACAAATAGTTATTACATGTTCACCGTTGTCTAATGTGCTACCATGTCCAGCGTTACAGCTGATATCTGCGCTGACAATTCATGACAACAGATAGTTATTACATGTTCACCGTTGTCTAATGTGTTACCATGTCCAGCGTTACAGCTGATATCTGTGCTGACAATTCATGACAACAGATAGTTATTACATGTTCACCGTTGTCTAATGTGTTACCATGTCCAGCGTTACAGCTGATATCTGTGCTGACAATTCATGACAACAGATAGTTATTACATGTTCACCGTTGTCTAATGTGTTACCATGTCCAGCGTTACAGCTGATATGTGCACTGACAATTCATGACTACAGATGTTAGTTATTACATGTTCACCATTGTCTAATGTGTTTCATGACCATGTCCAGCGTTACAGCTGATATCTGTATCTGACAATTCATGACAACAGATAGTTACTACATGTTCACCGTTGTCTAATGTGTTACCATGTCCAGCTGTTACAGCTGATATCTGTGCTGACAATTCATGACAACAGATAGTTATTACATGTTCACCGTTGTCTAATGTGTTACCATGTCCAGCGTTACAGCTGATATCTGTGCTGACAATTCATGACAACAAATAGTTATTACATGTTCACCGTTGTCTAATGTGTTACCATGTCCAGCGTTACAGCTTATATGTGTGCTGACAATTCATGACAACAGATAGTTACTACATGTTCACCATTGTCTAATGTGTTACCATGTCCAGCGTTACAGCTGATATCTGTGCTGACAATTCATGACAACAGATAGTTATTACATGTTCACCGTTGTCTAATGTGTTACAATGGTGGATGCCACGTGATGATACTGATACTGATGAAGCAAGCAGTTGTTTGTACTGATGAGGGAGGAATGTATCAGACCCCCAGTACATGGCAACACTGTGGAATCACTGAACACTCTCATCTCACACTACTGTGTGAGAAAAAACAAACAGCCCTTTTAGAAATAACTAATGTTTATGGCCTCATGATTTGACAAGGGAAGTCTAACCTTATGGAACAAGCTCAATTATTTCAAAGCCATAAAAATTTACGACACTCGATAAGATTCTTCAAGGAAATTTATTGTTACATTGTGTTGGGAATTTTTCTGATTTAGGAGACGTACCTGGGACTTCAAAGGACTTGTTCAATTCAGGTAACACACATCGGACAGGTGATAAAACATACCTCTTGACTTCATGACTGCCTTGTAACTTGAGATTGTAATTTATTGGTGATATATATTGCATTGTGAATGCTTCTAACGATAACTGGTTGTAAATCTCAGCACGAGTAGAGATAGCATATCTTTTACAGTAAATCTTTAAAAGTGTGTGGCTTCCATCTTAACTTCATCTGGACGTAACAGTAAAGCAACAAACCTGTCACAGGAATGAGGAGGGAGGCTGTATCTCACAATCACACACCTGCATGGCTGTCCTCAAGGCAACATGGGGGGCATCGGTGGGGCAGTCATCTAAGGTGCTGCAATTTGCTTTGCAGAGTTGAGATGCGTTGCCTGAAACCTGCGATTGTGGGTTCAAACCCGGGTTTGCCTTCATTATGTTTCTTGGTCACCAATCCTGCGCTCATTAGTTTCACCCAAGCAGTAAGGACAACTAAATCACTACAAGCTTTCCTTCAACATTTAACTGAGACACCATGTTATGACCAGAATACATTAAAGTGACATTAGGCCCACCTCATTTTCTCATTTCATAAACCTTTGTCTCTTCATCTACACAAGAGCTTAAAAGCAGAGCAAAGCAAATCTTTATCTGACATAAACTTTGAAACGGATTTCTGGATGGTACCATCTGAAGAATAGGTGAATGTGATATCAATGTTTGATAATGCCCAAAGTAAACACCTCAGTTTTGGTGGAACACCCAGCACCATAATTTACTGAAAATGGTTAGATCACAATCTCATTAAATCCTTGAATGTGAACAAATTATTAGCAGATGCTGATGTGAATAAGGGGTCAACTCTACAGCAAAATTTGGTGAAAGCAGTGTTTGAAGGCTGTAGGAGATGTGAAATCTGTGTACATTGTATAACAGTTCTAAAGTGTGGTCAAGTCTGGGGCAGGCAAACCACTGATGAGAGCAATTGGCATGGAAGAATTCCAATACGATATTCCTTGAGAGAAAAACATCCACTAATCACTGATTCTGGGCAGCTTGGGAAGAATATTTTGAAAAGGGAGGCTTTTAACAACAAGAGGCTGTATACTTACCTGTATATTTCTTTAACCACTAGAGATTTCACAATGATCATGAAGTGAAGTGAAATGGGATTAATGTTGTGCACTTATATAAATAGGTTTAGGATATGTAATAACACTGTATTTGTCACAAGATATTAAGCAATGTTGGCATATATTTTTTCTATATTAATCACATTAAACAATGAGAAGTTTTTTAATTGTTATTTTAATAACAGAATATATAACAATGATAGGATATTTAATCATGTAATATTTACAATTGGGAAATAAGCACAGATAATACAATATTTATTGCTGGACATTCAGCAGTGTCCAATTATGTCAATCTACAATCAGAATATATCTCAAAACTGCTTGGTTTCATAAGTTTCTCCTTGGATAACAGTTAAGTATGAACAATAGCACTTATCCATTTCTGTGATGAAAAAACTTCTTGACGACAGCCCATGAAGGAGAGTCAACAGGGACAACAAAGGGAGATAATTCTAATATACAACTCTCTATCACTAATATTGTATTGACATTTGTGACAAGTGTCAACAGGAGTACTGATTGTTCTCCCTTCCACTGGTAATATGAAGCATGCTTGTCACAATCTTCAAACTCCAATAAATAAATGTTGATGCATGATGGCAACAAATCTATCTCACTGTCTGTCAGCGAGAAGAATAGTTGTACAGAAGTCAGTCTCTTAATTTACAAGCAATAAATATCAATTTTATCACATGCACATAAAAATGCACAAGTTGAATGAGATATGGTAGCTACTTAAAGCTGTAACAAGTCACAAGCACACCGTAGCAAGTCTTGAGTACACCATAACGGCTGGAGGACATCTGAGACATACATAATGGGAGATCCTCCAGATCACTCCAAGCTACCTGTATATTGATCATAACATCAACGCCATCCTTGTCTGGCTCCATGCTATCAATATACAGCACATCTTAACATCAGAAGACAACATCAACACCATCCTTGTCTGACCCTCCAGGCTACCTGTGTATAGTAGATCTTAACATCAACACCAACCTTGTCTGACCCTCCAGGCTACCTGTGTATAGTAGATCTTAACATCAACACCATCCTTGTCTGACCCTCCATGCTACCTGTGTATAGTAGATCTTAACATCAACACCATCCTTGTCTGACCCTCCAGGCTACCTGTGTATAGTAGATCTTAACATCAACACCATCCTTGTCTGACCTTCCAGGCTACCTGTGTATAGTAGATCTTAACATCAACACCATCCTTGTCTGACCCTCCATGCTACCTGTGTATAGTAGATCTTAACATCAACACCATCCTTGTCTGACCCTCCAGGCTACCTGTGTATAGTAGATCTTAACATCAACACCAACCTTGTCTGACCCTCCATGCTACCTGTGTATAGTAGATCTTAACATCAACACCATCCTTGTCTGACCCTCCTGGCTACCTGTGTATAGTAGATCTTAACATCAACACCAACCTTGTCTGACCCTCCAGGCTACCTGTGTATAGTAGATCTTAACATCAACACCATCCTTGTCTGACCCTCCAGGCTACCTGTGTATAGTAGATCTTAACATCAACACCATCCTTGTCTGACCCTCCAGGCTACCTGTGTATAGTAGATCTTAACATCAACACCATCCTTGTCTGACCCTCCAGGCTACCTGTGTATAGTAGATCTTAACATCAACACCATCCTTGTCTGACCCTCCAGGCTACCTGTGTATAGTAGATCTTAACATCAACACCATCCTTGTCTGACCCTCCATGCTACCTGTGTATAGTAGATCTTAACATCAACACCAACCTTGTCTGACCCTCCAGGCTACCTGTGTATAGTAGATCTTAACATCAACACCAACCTTGTCTGACCCTCCAGGCTACCTGTGTATAGTAGATTTTAACATCAACACCATCCTTGTCTGACCCTCTCCAGGCTGTGTATGTATAGTAGATCTTAACATCAACACCAACCTTGTCTGACCCTCCATGCTACCTGTGTATAGTAGATCTTAACATCAACACCATCCTTGTCTGACCCTCCAGGCTACCTGTGTATAGTAGATCTTAACATCAACACCATCCTTGTCTGACCTTCCAGGCTACCTGTGTATAGTAGATCTTAACATCAACACCAACCTTGTCTGACCCTCCATGCTACCTGTGTATAGTAAGTCTTAACATCAACACCTTAATTCCTCCTGTCTGACTCCTCCATGCTACCTGTGTAAAATAAGTCTTAACATCAACACCATCCTTGTCTGACCCTCCATGCTACCTGTGTATAGTAGGTCTTAACATCAACACCTTAATTCCTCCTGTCTGACCCTCCAGGCTACCTGTGTATAGTAAGTCTTAACATCAACACCTTAATTCCTCCTGTCTGACCCTCCATGCTACCTGTGTATAGTAGATCTTGACATCAACACCATCCTAGTCTGACCCTCCATGCTACCTGTGTATAGTAGATCTTAACATCAACACCATCCCTGTCTGACCCTCCAGGCTACCTGTGTATAGTAGATCTTGACATCAACACCATCCTAGTCTGACCTTCCAGACTACCTGTGTATAGTAGATCTTAACATCAACACCATCCCTGTCTGACCCTCCACGCTACCTGTGTATAGTAGATCTTAACATCAACACCATCCTTGTCTGACCCTCCAGGCTACCTGTGTATAGTAGATCTTAACATCAACACCATCCTTGTCTGACCCTCCAGGCTACCTGTGTATAGTAGATCTTAACATCAACACCATCCTTGTCTGACCCTCCAGGCTACCTGTGTATAGTGGATCTTAACATCAACACCATCCTTGTCTGACCCTCCAGGCTACCTGTGTATAGTAGATCTTAACATCAACACCATCCTTGTCTGACCCTCCAGGCTACCTGTGTATAGTAGATCTTAACATCAACACCATCCTAGTCTGACCTTCCAGACTACCTGTGTATAGTAGATCTTAACATCAACACCAACCTTGTCTGACCCTCCATGCTACCTGTGTATAGTAGATCTTAACATCAACACCATCCTTGTCTGACCCTCCATTACCTGTGTATAGTAGATCTTAACATCAACTTACCATCCTTGTCTGACCCTCCAGGCTACCTGTGTATAGTAGATCTTAACATCAACACCAACCTTGTCTGACCCTCCATGCTACCTGTGTATAGTAGATCTTAACATCAACACCATCCTTGTCTGACCCTCCAGGCTACCTGTGTATAGTAGATCTTAACATCAACACCATCCTTGTCTGACCCTCCATGCTACCTGTGTATAGTAGATCTTAACATCAACACCATCCTTGTCTGACCCTCCAGGCTACCTGTGTATAGTAGATCTTAACATCAACACCAACCTTGTCTGACCCTCCATGCTACCTGTGTATAGTAGATCTTAACATCAACACCATCCTTGTCTGACCTTCCAGGCTACCTGTGTATAGTAGATCTTAACATCAACACCATCCTTGTCTGACCTTCCAGGCTACCTGTGTATAGTAGATCTTAACATCAACACCATCCTTGTCTGACCCTCCATGCTACCTGTGTATAGTAGATCTTAACATCAACACCATCCTTGTCTGACCCTCCAGGCTACCTGTGTATAGTAGATCTTAACATCAACACCATCCTTGTCTGACCCTCCAGGCTACCTGTGTATAGTAGATCTTAACATCAACACCATCCTTGTCTGACCCTCCAGGCTACCTGTGTATAGTAGATCTTAACATCAACACCATCCTTGTCTGACCCTCCAGGCTACCTGTGTATAGTAGATCTTAACATCAACACCATCCTTGTCTGACCTCCAGGCTACCTGTCTTAACATCAACACCATCCTTGTCTGACCCTCCATGCTACCTGTGTATAGTAGATCTTAACATCAACACCATCCTTGTCTCCCTCCATTCTACCTGTGTATAGTAGATGTTAACATCAACACATCCTTGTCTGACCCTCCAGGCTACCTGTGTATAGTAAGTCTTAACATCAACACCAATTCCTTGTCTGACCCTCCATGCTACCTGTGTATAGTAAGTCTTAACATCAACACCATCCTTGTCTGACCCTCCATGCTACCTGTGTATAGTAGGTCTTAACATCAACACCTTAATTCCTCCTGTCTGACCCTCCATGCTACCTGTGTATAGTAAGTCTTAACATCAACACCAATTCCTTGTCTGACCCTCCATGCTACCTGTGTATAGTAAGTCTTAACATCAACACCTTAATTCCTCCTGTCTGACCCTCCAGGCTACCTGTGTATAGTAGGTAAGTCTTAACATCAACACCTTAATTCCTTGTCTGACCCTCCATGCTACCTGTGTATGGTAGATCTTAACATCAACACCATCCTAGTCTGACCCTCCATGCTACCTGTGTGTAGTAGGTCTTAACATCAACACCTTAATTCCTCCTGTCTGACCCTCCAGGCTACCTGTGTATAGTAAGTCTTAACATCAACACCTTAATTCCTCCTGTCTGACCCTCCATGCTACCTGTGTATAGTAGATCTTAACATCAACACCTTAATTCCTCCCTCCTGTCCTCCATGCTACCCTTAACATCAACACCAACCTTGCTGACCCTCCATGCTACCTGTGTATAGTCTTAACATCAACACCTGTAATTCCTCCTGTCTGACCCTCCATGCTACCTGTGTATAGTAAGTCTTAACATCAACACCAACCTTGTCTGACCCTCCATGCTACCTGTGTATAGTAGCTCTTAACATCAACACCAACCTTGTCTGACCCTCCATGCTACCTGTGTATAATAGATCTTAACATCAACACCAACCTTGTCTGACCCTCCAGGCTACCTGTGTATAGTAGATCTTAACATCAACACCAACCTTGTCTGAACCTCCATGCTACCTGTGTATAGTAAGTCTTAACATCAACACCTTAATTCCTCCTGTCTGACCTTCCATGCTACCTGTGTATAGTAAGTCTTAACATCAACACCTTAATTCCTCCTGTCTGACTCCTCCATGCTACCTGTGTATAGTAAGTCTTAACATCAACACCTTAATTCCTCCTGTCTGACCCTCCATGCTACCTGTGTATAGTAAGTCTTAACATCAACACCTTAATTCCTCCTGTCTGACCCTCCATGCTACCTGTGTATAGTAAGTCTTAACATCAACACCAACCTTGTCTGACCCTCCATGCTACCTGTGTATAGTAAGTCTTAACATCAACACCTTAATTCTTCCTGTCTGACTCCTCCATGCTACCTGTGTATACCGGTAGTAAGTCTTAACATCAACACCTTAATTCCTCCTGTCTGACCCTCCATGCTACCTGTGTATAGTAAGTCTTAACATCAACACCTTAATTCCTCCTGTCTGACCCTCCATGCTACCTGTGTATAGTAAGTCTTAACATCAACACCTTAATTCCTCCTGTCTGACCCTCCATGCTACCTGTGTATAGTAAGTCTTAACATCAACACCTTAATTCCTCCTGTCTGACCCTCCATGCTACCTGTGTATAGTAAGTCTTAACATCAACACCAACCTTGTCTGACCCTCCATGCTACCTGTGTATAGTAGATCTTAACATCAACACCAACCTTGTCTGACCCTCCATGCTACCTGTGTATAGTAGATCTTAACATCAACACCAACCTTGTCTGACCCTCCAGGCTACCTGTGTATAGTAGATCTTAACATCAACACCACCTTGTCTGACCCTCCATGCTACCTGTGTATAGTAGATCTTAACATCAACACCTTAATTCCTCCTGTCTGACCCTCCATGCTACCTGTGTATAGTAAGTCTTAACATCAACACCTTAATTCCTCCTGTCTGACCCTCCATGCTACCTGTGTATAGTAGATCTTAGCACCAGATCACAACATCAGCACATCAACATCTGGTTGCTTTTCTTTACTTGAAAAGTACTGGTCTATTAACTGCATGCCATTGTTAGATAAAATAGCAAAAAACTGGATCATGTGCCCTGGGTCTGTGGCCTGATGGATTGGATGTCTTCTTGGTTTCCCTTGTCCTGGCAGATCTTGGAAAGACGTCTTGTTCTGGAATCCCAACAAACAGTAGGTACTGAGGACCTATCCTGTCCTGGAATCCTAGAAACAGTAGGTACTGAGGACAGGAATCCTCGGTAGGTACTGAGGACCTATCTTGTCCTGGAATCCTCGAAACAGTAGGTACTGAGGACCTATCTTGTCCTGGAATCCTAGAAACAGTAGGTACTGAGGACCTATCTTGTCCTGGAATCCTAGAAACAGTAGGTACTGAGGACCTATCTTGTCCTGGAATCCTCGAAACAGTAGGTACTGAGGACCTATCTTGTCCTGGAATCCTCGAAACAGTAGGTACTGAGGACCTATCTTGTCCTGGAATCCTCGAAACAGTAGGTACTGAGGACCTATCTTGTCCTGGAATCCTCGAAACAGTAGGTACTGAGGACCTATCTTGTCCTGGAATCCTCGAAACAGTAGGTACTGAGGACCTATCTTGTCCTCGAATCCCAACAAACAAGAAATGTTGGATCTTTTTTCTGCCCTGAGATCCTTACAACTCCCCCTAGATCTAGTTTGTTATTTAATACTTACAAGCACAAGATTCAGGGGACACTTTCTGTTTTCAGAACCTCCCTTCCCTTGCAATCTCTGATAGATCTAGGGGACCTAGGCAGTCCTGGAATCCTCCCAGAATGGAGATACATGAGAGTTCTGGAGGTGAGTGAATGATTGCTAGTTCTTGACATGACTGAGTTATTGTTAGCGGTTGGCTTGAGTGATGGGATGAATAAAGTATGCTGCATGCGCCATGGCTCTGACTGCTGGACGGATGACTGATCATATTGTGGCAGTATGGCCTATAACCCTTGATTGTGTGCGACATGTGAAGTCACATTAGGCAAGGCATGATTGATGTTGATCGCAGTAATTACACAGGGATGTCCATTTGGATAATTCTCTTCCCTTTCTTCATCATTTGTGCATGCAGCTGTTATGAACAATGTCTTTGGAGGGATTCACTCGGAGCATAATGACTGTCTAAATATAATGTGTTGTCTAAGGATGAAGTGTGTAACCTCATTCCATGTACACAATGTATTCAGTTCTAGTTCAACTTTGGTTAATATGTGAGGGGAAAAAATATATACTCTTAAAATAAAAAAAAATCAGGTGAACTTCATTTTTGATTTTTGATCGAAAAATTGGGAGATCAATCAATGTTGATATGATAATAATGAATGTTTTGAGAGTAGTCACTTGCACTTCCTTATGACCATAGTTGTTTGTACAGTAATGGCTCTTGAAAGATGATTGTTGTATGACATGAAATTTGTATGTCTATGATTTTCATTAAAAAAAAAATGGATAGAAACAAACACTAACAACTGTGTGATGCAAGATGATTATTGGTCTACCGTGATTTATCAACCTTCGTGCATGGGGCTACTGCATTGTGCATGTGCATCCCATACGTTGTGTTTAGGGGTGGTGGTAAAGAGAAATGGTGATGCGTTCATAAGATGTCTGTCTTTGAAAAGTTTGGTAACGCTTATACTTCTATCCAAATTGAAAGTTCAGGTTCCCCTACTTTTTTTTAAGAGTATATATCTGATGGAAAGGCATTTCCTTGATAAACATTCCTTGCATGACAGCATAGTACATTGTCCCCCCAAAATGACATGCATGATAGCAATATGTCATGAGACCTGTCATGCATGATAGCAATATGTCATGAGACCTGTCATGCATGATAGCAATATGTCATGAGAGATGTCATGCATGATAGCAATATGTCATGAGAGATGTCATGCAATACACCCTGGCAGGACAGAGTCCCAAAAGAATGACATACATGACAGCAAAATCATGAAACATGCCATGCATAAAAACAGTTTGTCATGAGACACATGACGCATGACTCCAACACATGTCATGCAATACACCCTGGCAGGACAGAGTCCCAAAAGAATGACATACATGACAGCAAAATCATGAAACATGCCATGCATAAAAACAGTTTGTCATGAGACACATGACGCATGACTCCAACACATGTCATGCAATACACCCTGGCAGGACAGAGTCCCAAAAGAATGACATACATGACAGCAAAATCATGAAACATGCCATGCATAAAAACAGTTTGTCATGAGACACATGACGCATGACTCCAACACATGTCATGCAATACACCCTGGCAGGACAGAGTCCCAAAAGAATGACATACATGACAGCAAAATCATGAAACATGCCATGCATAAAAACAGTTTGTCATGAGACACATGACGCATGACTCCAACACATGTCATGAGACACATTTACCATAAAACACAAAGATCAAATTTTAAGTATGACCCATGTGATACAAACATGTTGACAGAGACATTTCATTCCAGACATTCTTGCACAGCAGGCAAACATGTTGGCATAAATAATAGCCTCGTAAGAGAAACCAAGAGCTGCATAACTGAGAAAAAAGTGTCCAAAAAAGTATTTTAGACACCGACGAGGAAAGAAGCTGTGTAGTTCTACAGTATAGGAGACAAATGTGGAATGGTTCTGTTCTTGTTAAAACAGGCTGGGTGACGATGATGCAGTCCAGCAGGGATGCTGATGGTTGGAGGATACTTACACATTTGGAGTGTTCATCAAGTTTAAGTAAATTATCAGTGCGTTCCACACAATTACCCCCGTCAATCAGAGATGAAAGCTGTCAATCTAGCACATCAAAAGTGTTTTATCTGGGAGAAATGGCTGACACTAGAGAGGAATTGTCATCATTAAGGAGAACAGCCAACAAATATGTCAGTCCATTATCATGGGCCGTCTGCTTCATGTCTGGTAACACCACAAAAACAATTTTGATTAATTACTTTCTTTCTTGATTAATTAAGTGGAACATCTTTAGGGTGATTGAGTGCTGTGGTATTTTTCACACTGGGGCGATGCGTGGAGCACCTCGTTATCTTCTGTACCCCTCAGGCATCTGTTCCGGACGGTTAAATATTAATGAGATTCCATGATCGTTAATGAACTGGCTCAGGTAGAATTTTTTTATGGGCTGATTTATGGCACATTTTTGTGTCGGTTTTGTCGAAGATCAAACAGGCCGAGCTGAGGCTGTTTTTTAAGAGTGGGATGCAGCTATGTTGACATCAACGCACCTCCGCAATAAATCAGAACAAATGGAGGCGATCTTTTGCCCAAAGATCAGTCTAGATTTGCTCCGTTGATGTGAGACAATCACTATTATTATAAGTGAAGTTTTGATAAGCTTAACCATGTGGTTGGGAATTAGAAAAGACTTAATGCCGTCATAAATCATAACATCAAAGAGAGGCTCCCAGCTCTTATCGATATTTTATCTCCTGACACGATCCAGAAACTTCAGCTGCACTTTGATTTATCAGCAGATGAGTGTTTTCTAAAACTGAGACCTGTCAAGGGGGATTAATCGTCAGCCGGTTAAAATGTTTGTGCAACAATATGTACGAGTGTTGATTAAGTAAAAAGCCATCAGTGAAGACCTGTATGTATTCTGTCATGCAATGCTGATCATATGGCCCATTTATCAAAGAAATGTCAGGCAACTACAAAACATCGCTGTCAGAACACCCCCCATGAGGTAGAGAGTGCAGGGTTTTCCTTCTCGACATGGTAGAGAGAGTGCAAGCCACTTTGTGTGAAGTTATAGACCATCACATCCACTATAAAGAAGCTGTAATTATAACACCAAACGTTGCTGATACCCTATACGGCTTGACATACCCTCAGGGCTAGATTTATAGGGCTATTTTATCACTAAATTGAAAACTTTACAACAGAGTCAATGCATTTTAGAGAAGTATTACATCCTTCCAATTTTGTCTGACATGTTGCGATTATGATACACATTGCAAACATGGCTGACATATTTCTTGAAAGAAGCACATTTTTTTTTATCAACAATTCATTGTGTTGATAAATGGTAAATGATACATGGTAGTGACTGCTGGGTTCTTCAGTTGAACTCCTCCCCTACATCAATCATCCATGCTTTTAGTCAGTCAGCTTCAATTACTGGGTCATATTTCTCCCTGGGACCCAGCCTCTATGGCCTACTGGTTCCTTCATCCCCAGACGCATCATAAAGATGGTGCTTGTTGTTACCAGGCCTGCCTGTTGCTCTGCATTAAGGGGGTGAAACATAGAACAGATCAGCTTGGAGTCTGTTTACTGTGTCTGACTGGTGTATCCTAGTTAAACTGATAAATATAGTATCTCAGTTAGTCTGTCTCTCTGTCCCTGAACCACATTATTTTCGGTACTGCCAAGCCCTCTCTGCCATGCTAAAGCCCTAAATGAAGCAAGTCTAGATTTCCCCAGGTTCTGGATCTCGGGTCTCCCTGGGGCTCCTTTTCAATTTAATTGGGTTTGTTTGTTACTATCAAAATTATATATTTAGAGACTAAGCGTTAGTCTATATCTCAGTTGGCAGTATATAACCAGCCTTAGCCTGTTTAGTGTAAGCATCAATATATGCCCATGTACATCATATATAAGTGGAATAATGCCATCTCACCTGACATTTCACCTTCACTCACCTGTGAAAGTCAGTTTATGCATTTAGAAGTAATGAGATGTGTAAACTCTGACAACTCTTTGTTGAGTGGAAGATAAAATGTGTCAAAGCTGAAAATTATATGTCTTATATGTTGCAAGCCGCAAAGAAAGGTGCATTATATTGAGTTTAATGACTGCCACTTGGTTTTGAATATGTCATGGATATAGTGAAATTGTCATGACAACAACTTGACAACAACATAATTTACATTATCATTAAGTGTAAAGCATTATGAAGCTACCCCAAATGGTACCAGTAAGAGTTTTACCTTGACCATCACCTTTACTTAACCACAGAAGACAGACACTAAAGTTTAGTATTGTTAAAAGTTACATTTGTCTGTCATCATTATGTAAATCATGGTCACAGGATAGTAAATATGTTGTATCCTTAATTGTCAATCAATCTGGGCATGAGAAATGACAATAAAATAAATGTTTCTCATCTACAAGTGTATATTTATATAGCAATATCACATATCTTCGAAGTCTATCCAGTATTAATCACTATTCACTTGTGTGATATTTTAAGTACTAGCAATAATGATAGTTTTCAAGTACTGGGCATGTTTCTTGAAAATATACTTTCAGCTGAGATGTAAATGGAAATATTCCAAATTGCTGCCTTGTACATCACATGTGTTCTATCAAACTGTAATTGTATAATATTCATGGCCATGAGGCTGAATTACTGAACAAACATATTTATCTACTTGTCATTCATGAGATACAGTCCATTAACACTTGCATCAGCCTGAACATGCAGCAGTATCCAAGCTATCTGATTATAGGTTCTCTACAAGTGAGAGACAAATATATCTACAAACACTGGTTCATGGCATTCTACTTTACACAGAACCACCATAGTGACCTTGACCTTATACTGAGGTGAATCAATGCTTAGTGATTAAATTTCAATCCTTTTTGATCTGTCAAGGTCAACAATGTTTTATGGTAATAAAGATCAGGAAATAGTGTCTATTTAAAGTTTACTTTCATTCTTTTAAGGATTACAGGTAGCTACATAGAGTCAGTTACATAGCAATGAAGAAAAATTGCTCTTTCAACTTTCCTCTTTTCTTTGAAATCAAACATTGGCAGGTGTGATCTAATGTGCACAGGGACATTACGGATAACATTGAATATGAGACATAATGCTGCACATTTCAAAGATTGATTCACTTAGAACAGATATTCATTAAATGTGCCCACTAGTACTCTTTCTTGCATTTTCCCAGAGAGTATTATATAAATAATACATGTATGTAATGTTTACAATTCTAACATGTTTCACTAAACGATCAAACATAAATTCAAATTTTCTTTCTTTGCCTTCACTTTGTAAAGTTTGGTGAACTGTGAAAGAAAATGACAAAGGTGTTGAAACATTGAGGTGAGTTGGTTTGAGAGAAACCATGACCCCTTTTTGACACCTCTGTAAGTGCAGATCCTAAACTGACGACTGACACAAAACTGTTGCTTGATCAAACTCAGATAAATCCAATTCTGGGGCTAGCACATGTGCAATGTCTACAAAATAAAGTTACTATTCAGACTGCTCACTAATGCTCTAGGTGTTTCTACTTTACATATTCTTAAGCCTTAACTCACCAAGATTTAAACAAGATTGCAGCAGAATATTCAAATCTCAGAGATCTCAAATTAGATCTGTCCATTTCAAATTGATGTAAATAACATTTAAGGCTTTCCAGCAGACGAAAATGAAACACATCGATTTTTGGGATGATAATGAATGAATAATAAATTGTTCGACATGAGATATCCTTCATTGGACATGCAGCTTTTATTAATTTGTCTCGTTTTTGCTGGAAAAACGACAAGTCGCCCACCAAAGGGGATTGCAGTGTAGCCATTTGCCACCCTATGTGTGTTAAATTTACAGCAGTCTTTGCGTCTATTCAATTTGTGACAAGTTGCGAGGAAAATCATGAATTTTTAAAAGTTGAAACAGGTAAAATTGACATGTGGGGCCGTCTCGGATGTCATTCAACTGACACTTTCAATGACACCTTGAAAAATGATCAATAAAATATTTAGCCCACCATGACAGTAAAAAAGTATCCAGTCACAAATTATTCAGTTGAGCATAATTGAAGTGGGCTGTTTGGGAATTATCACAAAAGATAGGCATGGATGTCCCTAGCACAGAGACACTGACAACATGACAATGAAAACACAAGACGATAAAGTGTTTTACAGTTTCCTGTAAACATCTGATCATCACCGGAAATTAAATTTTATATGTGAATGAGACCCATGGGGTTCTCTATCTAAAGGTGTCTTGTGAGCTGATGAATTATCAAATGTCTAGCATGCTACCAAACCCTGATAGATTCCTGATAAGAATTATTCCAGCTTTTTGAAGCACTTCTTTCAGATGATAATCATGTAAATCTACAAAGAGTCCATTACAAACTGAAACTGCTCCTCTGCCAGGAGGTGATAACTGCGATTAATCATGCATAATGCCAAGAAGTTTGACATTTTTCTGACAGACTGTGATATCTCATGAGGGAAATTAATATCTGCTATCAGCTTGTGAATTTCTCTAACTCTCATCAGGAGTGTAATGTAATGTGAGGTTTTATTACATCACATTCTTTTCAGAAAGCAGAAGGGAAATGATAGCATATTGTTGGAATTAGGTTAACAATGACGAACCATAACAAAACATATTAACCAAATATATATTTGATATCATATCGATAAAACAGGGCGTTGTTATTGATAAATCCTGAAAATTGAATGATCTACTTCTTCAGAACAGTCAGGCAATATATTGCTTTCATGCAGTTAGCCATAATGTGGACATTATAGCAGTCAAAAATAAGTGTTACTTGCTTAATTTGATGTGAAAATTTGATTTTCTGGTCATATTATGTTAACAAAGGATGTTAATTATTTTGAATTATTTCCATTCCCTGTAGTGTCTGAAATGCCTGTGTTTTATTGTGAGACATTCAACCAGTGATGTTTACACAGCTCTCAGCACTACAGCTACAACATAGCAGCTGGGTTCTTCACATAGTCTGACATTTCTGTGGAATTAATTGACAGATCAATTAAAGTCAATAATTTATATAAATGGTATTCTGTCTGTTTATCATCCAAATAACCTGGCTGTGAACAGTCTAATGGTGAAAACGTTGGATTGTAAATGATTGGAAAGAGATCAGTAATTATTTGATGGATATACTTTGTATTGATTGACAGGAATCTATATGGAATTGGCATTTATCAGAATTGACAATACATCTCTGACATGCATTCTTAAACAATGCTGATAATGGATATTTGTTTTAAGACAGAGAAGTAAATTTTTTTGGTCTTATATTTTAATGTAGGTGGTTCTGAGAATACATATAATAGTTTTCATAAAAATCAAATTCTTATAATCTTTTCTCTTTTATACAGAATCAGTAACACATCGGTTCCTCAACTTTATGTGATCCAAGCATTGAGAAGAAGGATGATGATGTTGAACTCCCGAATCAAGACAATTGTACCAATACCTACATGTACGTATGGACATGGGTGGCTGTATAGATAGGTGAATGGATGGCTGCATGCGAATGTGTACAGGTGAGTGTTTCCATACACCCATGTCACTGTTGTAATAGTCTGGACACCATTGTAGAAAACAACCATACACTATGACAGATGTATGTGTTAAGATTTGGGAGTTAAGATTACCTTAGGGCTAAAACCGCGTTGTACAACAGCACCCCGGGGAGGTACCGCCAGACCGACAACCGAGATAATTTGCTCTTTTCAGCCCCTTCTAGCACGTCGGCCTGGCGCAACATTTTACCTTTGCCAATTTATAAAGGATTAGCGAAACAATGGCAGTGGTGGGTTAAATCTGGGGGACATGTAAAAAAACCCATTTGTTCATACAATTAATCAATCACAAGCACTTTTCAAACATTTCATACACACATTGAGCAATTTACATACATTACATACATTTATTTTAAGCACCTTTCATACATATATTCCATACATTAATTTAAGCTCTGGTGGACTTGGTTGCAAGGCTTGCTTACCTTTATATCAATGTCTACCCGTTGATGGTTATGACCTGCTCCTTGTTTGGTCAAGATGTCGTTTACTGTTGACAGTCTTGCAGGACAGGTCTTCAACATACATTCCCAGGACTGCCCGGAATGTCTCTTCTTATTGCTCTTGAACATGTATCCTTGATGAACTAATAGTCTTCCGCCGTTGGACGGAATGACTTTAAGATCTACCTGTGCGTGAGTCATGATTGCGAATCATTTGGTAAATATATCATTCCTTATTTATACTCTGTGTGAAAACTGTTCAAAACTGTAAATTCAGTGATATAAGTGGTGAACTCGTTAATTAAACCATGAGCTAGAACTCACTAAAGTGGTGAACTCGTCAAAGGACTCGTCTTACTTCAAAGGACACCGGCAAGTCGGCCTGGCGCACCTCTCTGCATGTCTATTTTGTTGAAATGTCTGTCTGGCGGGACGCCCCCAGCACCCCATACTATATCGGTTTCATGGTGCTCGCCCACTGCCATGCTTCAGTTTAATAAGGATATTCTAATCAGAGTTTCACTCTGAAATGAAAAAAACATGTTTTTTTCCCTTAATGTCAGATGCCAGGCAGTGCAACATCAAGTTCCATATTTTTATGTCTTTAGATATGATGGGGCTGGGTACTGAACCACCAACCTTCAGCTGTAAGAACAAGGTGAGAGAGCAACTGATTCCATAAAACTTGCTCAGTGTAGTGTTTCTTCATCTACTCAGTAATATAGCTTTAAACCTTCCCATGATCACTTAATTCAGGAAAGGAAATGTAATTTTTCTCTAGTGTGCAACAATGTCACCATCAAACAGGGTCAAGTGTGACCTTGAGAGTGGGAAGCCTGCAGCAAGGGTCATTGTTATAATCCATCTTAGATGGCCATGAAAATATATCATAGGCTACATAGTAAATTTGCCTCTTCTTTTTCATTGAAAATGATAATTATGATTTGCCCCATGTTTAATTTCATATTTAAAGTAAGAAAGATTCTCTAAATTGAATTCATTGCCATCTATATCAATGCCTTATAGCCATTTGCTCATTTAATTTTTGCTCATTTAATGTGATCAGCCAAAATACTTGTCACAATGGTAAACATGTATGTAGACTGATGGACAAAGAGAGCTAAAATGAAGTTGTTGTCATAAGTTATCATGGTTCCTTTAGCTTTCTGTTCTTGTTTTATGTCATGTTACTTTGTGAGTAAATATAACTGTCATGAATAATGATAGCTCTTTGGCAGGTAATCTGTCAAATGTTTGGATAGAAACAGTGTATCTCAAGAAAAGACAGAAATATGGAAATAATATTGATATTTTCAACCACTTTGCACGCATTGGTATCTTTCAATAGAGACTTGAAGTTAAAACTGAGATGGTTTGTGAAAGTTTTAGATTTGATAAGCTGATTGTTCAAAAAGAAACACAAAGATCCAACTTACTTCCCAGAAATACAAAGGTTACAAAATACAAGAATACCTGTATAATCTTATACATGTGATAGACATCAATCTTCTGTATCACTGCATTATTATTATTTTATTATTTATTATTGGATATTTATATAGCGCACATATCCACGCACTTTCCACTACACCTGGACATTTCCCATAAGACATGTAATTAATTTGATCTGACATGAATATTTCTGCACAAAAATATAACTTTCAGTGGAACCTTCTAATACACGGAACCCTCTAAGGTATACTGGTGGTGAGGCAGGCAGTACCCATCTCTGCCCCACAAACCACTCATCTACATCTCAGGTAATCACAGCCCACCTAAAAACAGCATTAAAACTTATTACAAACACTACTTGCTGTCACAGTCTTCCTCCTCCTTTGTATGCTGGCATCGCCTTGGCAACCAGCTCAAAACACACCTACCAGGCATAACAAGTGGAGAGCTATCATAATGTATTGCATGGGTAATGGCAGCTGCCAACATTGTCACAGCAGGCAGTAAATAACATAGAACAGCCTTTGTAGCGAAGTGCAATAAACCGATCAACATGTGTATGTCAAACGCTGGACATAAATCACAACAAATCTCATCAGCTCTTCATGTGTGTTATCAAAGCTCTTACATAATCCAATCAGATTCATGTCATGAAAGAAAAAATACTTTTTAAAAGGTCAAAGATATTTTTCAGCATCAGCCTAGCGAATACATAAAAGTTTCATGTCTTATTGACCATTATGTGAATACACCAAATAAGGATTTTGTCAGCTTATTATTTCATGAAAAGTTACAGAATATCTTCTAGTAAGTTGTTGGACAACAAAAGCCATTAGAAGGGAAGCGGGTGAACCTGGCATTTTGTCACTGATAACCTGTCAATGTTATATCCAGTGACAATATAGTGATTGAAATTGTACACAACGGTCTAAAACACTCAATTAACTACCCCAGCAACCTTCTCTCCTTACAGGTAATATCTACTCTCCACCCCATCTCCTTACAGGTAATATCTACCCTCCACCCAATCTCCTAACAGGTAATATCTACCTTCCACCCCATCTCCTGACAGGTACCATCTACATTCCACCCACTCTCCTTACAGGTACTATCTACCCTCCACCCCATCTCCTGACAGGTAATATCTACCCTCCAACCCATCTCCTTACAGGTACTATCTACTATCCACCCCATCTCCTGACAGGTAATATCTACCCTCCATCCCATCTCCTGACAGGTAATATCTACCTTCCAACCCATCTCCTTACAGGTACTATCTACCCTCCACCCCATCTCCTGACAGGTACTATCTACTCTCCACCCCTTCTCCTGACAGGTACTATCTACCCTCCACCCTTCTCCTGACAGGTACTATCTACTCTCCACCCTGATGACCATCCATCAACTGACAGGTTTTACTCAGTTCCAAAACAAAACTTTTACAAATAAATTTCTGAGTACAAAGTGACCAAACTCAATAACATCTGAGACATGAAGATGGTGTTATCAATAAAATCAAAATTAACTCAGCAATATTGGTCATTTAAATCTACAAATCTGGTTTCAGGACGAGGATGGTCATGTATATGGGCATCAGGGCTTAAACACATAAAACTCCAGCCCCAACATGAAAGGAGCAGTTATTCTGTGATGTTCTCTGATGTTTTGACATGCGTTGAGATATGATCTGACTGCCATAAGTGAAGTTAATTGATATCATAGTAAATTAATGCAGTGACACAGACTTAATGTTTTGAGTGATGGGTGTATTTTTCACAGAAGGCTGGTCCCTCCAGTCAGGAAGATGCAGATGTGGAGATAGTCACGGGAGCCATGGAAACAACAGAAGCCTTCATGTTACCAGTGCTGTGTAATGGGGAAACCTTGTTATTTCAAACTCCTTTACTATACGGTGGTAGTGTCAGGAGGCAGACCAGATCTGCTATGTATTACTGTTGTAAATTGCTAAGCTACTTCTCTTGAACTAATTTCATCTGGACATGTTATCACAGATACCCTTGTTGTGTTGGACAAGATGACTGTATCATGACTGCCGTAACTTCAATATTCTAACATCGGTTTACAAGACAAGAGGACAGGAGACTGATCCTACCTGTAGGGAGATGAGGGTGGATGGGAGATACTCTCAACCTCTAACATTGGCTTACAAGACAAGATGGACACGAGGACAGGAGACTGATCCTGTAGGGAGATGAGGGTGGATGGCAGATACTCTCAACCTCTAACATGGATTACAAGACAAGATGGACACAAGGACAGGAGACTGATCCTGTAGGGAGATGAGGGTGGATGGGAGATACTCTCAACCTCTAACATGGATTACAAGACAAGATGGACACAAGGACAGAAGACTGATCCTGTAGGGAGATGAGGGTGGATGGGAGATACTCTCAACCTCTAACATTGGCTTACAAGACAAGATGGACACAAGGACAGAAGACTGATCCTGTAGGGAGATGAGGGTGGATGGGAGATACTCTCAACCTCTGACATGGATTACAAGACAAGATGGACACGAGGACAGAAGACTGATCCTGTACACTCTCAACCTCTAACATTGGCTTACAAGACAAGATGGACACAAGGACAGAAGACTGATCCTGTAGGGAGATGAGGGTGGATGGGAGATACTCTCAACCTCTAACATTGGCTTACAAGACAAGATGGACACAAGGACAGGAGACTGATCCTACCTGTAGGGAGATGAGGGTGGATGGGAGATACTCTCAACCTCTAACATTGGCTTACAAGACAAGATGGACACAAGGACAGAAGACTGATCCTGTAGGGAGATGAGGGTGGATGGGAGATACTCTCAACCTCTAACATTGGATTACAAGACAAGATGGACCGAGGGACAGGACTGATCCTCACCTGTAGAGAGAGAATGGAGGTGGGATGGAGATACCTCAACTCTCTGACATGGATTACTAGACGAGGACAGAAGACTGATCCTGTAGGGAGATGAGGGTGGATGGGAGATACTCTCAACCTCTAACATGGATTACAAGACAAGATGGACACAAGGACAGAAGACTGATCCTGTAGGGAGATGAGGGTGGATGGGAGATACTCTCAACCTCTAACATTGGATTACAAGACAAGATGGACACAAGGACAGGAGACTGATCCTACCTGTAGGGAGATGAGGGTGGATGGGAGATACTCTCAACCTCTAACATGGATTACAAGACAAGATGGACACAAGGACAGAAGACTGATCCTGTAGGGAGATGAGGGTGGATGGGAGATACTCTCAACCTCTAACATTGGCTTACAAGACAAGATGGACACAAGGACAGAAGACTGATCCTGTAGGGAGATGAGGGTGGACGGCAGATACTCTCAACCTCTAACATGGATTACAAGACAAGATGGACACAAGGACAGAAGACTGATCCTGTAGGGAGATGAGGGTGGATGGGAGATACTCTCAACCTCTAACATGGATTACAAGACAAGATGGACACAAGGACAGAAGACTGATCCTGTAGGGAGATGAGGGTGGATGGGAGATACTCTCAACCTCTAACATGGATTACAAGACAAGATGGACACAAGGACAGAAGACTGATCCTGTAGGGGAGATGAGGGTGGATGGGAGATACTCTCAACCTCTAACATGGATTACAAGACAAGATGGACACAAGGACAGAAGACTGATCCTGTAGGGAGATGAGGGTGGATGGGAGATACTCTCAACCTCTAACATGGATTACAAGACAAGATGGACACAAGGACAGGAGACTGATCCTGTAGGGAGATGAGGGTGGATGGGAGATACTCTCAACCTCTAACATGGATTACAAGACAAGATGGACACAAGGACAGAAGACTGATCCTGTAGGGAGATGAGGGTGGATGGGAGATACACTCAACCTCTAACATGGATTACAAGACAAGATGGACACAAGGACAGAAGACTGATCCTGTAGGGAGATGAGGGTGGATGGGAGATACTCTCAACCTCTAACATTGGCTTACAAGACAAGATGGACACAAGGACAGAAGACTGATCCTGTAGGGAGATGAGGGTGGATGGGAGATACTCTCAACCTCTAACATGGATTACAAGACAAGATGGACACAAGGACAGAAGACTGATCCTGTAGGAGATGAGGGTGGATGGGAGATACTCTCAACCTCTAACATGGATTACAAGACAAGATGGACACAAGGACAGAAGACTGATCCTGTAGGGAGATGAGGGTGGATGGGAGATACTCTCAACCTCTAACATGGATTACAAGACAAGATGGACACAAGGACAGAAGACTGATCCTGTAGGGAGATGAGGGTGGATGGGAGATACTCTCAACCTCTGACATGGATTACAAGACAAGATGGACACAAGGACAGAAGACTGATCCTGTAGGGAGATGAGGGTGGACGGCAGATACTCTCAACCTCTAACATGGATTACAAGACAAGATGGACACAAGGACAGAAGACTGATCCTGTAGGGAGATGAGGGTGGATGGGAGATACTCTCAACCTCTAACATTGGCTTACAAGACAAGAGGACAGGAGACTGATCCTACCTGTAGGGAGATGAGGGTGGATGGGAGATACTCAACCTCTAACATGGATTACAAAACAAGATGGACACAAGGACAGAAGACTGATCCTGTAGGGAGATGAGGGTGGACGGCAGATACTCTCAACCTCTGACATGGATTACAAGACAAGATGGACACAAGGACAGAAGACTGATCCTGTAGGGAGATGAGGGTGGACGGCAGATACTCTCAACCTCTGACATGAACTTATGCTACCACTATGATCACTTTGGGAAAGCAGGACTTTGATTTACAGGTATAACACAGTGCTTTGCATCATTTCACATATACATTACTGACATGTTCAGCCATTCCATCATTATACTATCTCTTGACAATGCTATGTACAAGACATACATGACAGATGTACCACTCTTCCCCCTTCAGCATAACCATATATTTGTCAGTGTCCAAAGTAGCTTGATAGTGCTTCCCTCACTACATATTGTGTTTCATCTCCCAACTCACAAACCCACAACATCTATATTTCCTTTGTTCAGGTGGTGTTTACAGATACAGACTACAATAAGCAGTGTGCTATCACCAGGGCACTCACAGTGAGCAAGGCTTATCATTTACTCAATCACCAGCAAACAGTCATGCTGAGAAATATCTTTCAACACATTTTATGAGTCTATTGCAAAATCCTGACAGGTTTAGTTTTATATTTTTCTGAATGTCTGGGTCTGATACCGGGAATGCAAATATGGAGCACTAACTGTCAAGCAAACTGGCAGGCTACATAACTTCTATACACTTTTATCATAACAGTGTCACGTTCAACTGAAAAAATCACCTTAGGCTCATCACTTTTCCCCATAGCTACTCACTCTCAGCAGAAGGTAGGATAGAAAATAAAATCAATGTCAAAATGCTTGATGATAGCTAGCGGCAAAGTGAAATTAAAGTTGTCGGCAACAACGAGTTACGATGACATGTGACACAGAGTGTCAAAGCCTTATCAATAAATCAGCAACAAAAACAGGCACTTAACCACACTTGCTCTATGATGAGTGTCAGCTAGGTTTGAGGCTGCACAAAAAGTACACTGGTTGATTGTTCACGTCAGTTACAGACTGACAAGGGAGGAGATTATGCCGTGCATGATGATGCTGTCAATTACAACATGGCTGCTTCCTCCCATACCTTCAGTGGCTGGGCAGAGGTGATGTTCTTGGAGTATCAGTCACTTTTTCTTTCATTATTCCTATCATTTGATGTTTCAAAACATACTTCTTTTCTGAAATAAAGTGTTTTGGTTGCTTAAGACCTTTAGAGGTATAGTCCGTTTGGCTCAAAAGCGGACCGATGAATTGCAATCTAACTCGAAAACTAATAAACATAAAATACTCAATGAAACAGTGATCATAATCAAAACATCAGACCAACTCTGTGATTTGTTTACAGAATTTATGTCCTAAAATTAAAAAAGTTATTTAACAAACTATCCTTAAAATTTTGACACAGTTCACTATTTGTTACGAGGGAGGAGTGCAGTGAAAGGGACAGCCAGGTGTTCAAGAAGCACGCGCACAAGTGCCCACAAAGTTATTGATTCATTAACCTGTGCTGTGCCGTCTCCATCCTTTCTCTCACACCTGGCTGTCCCTTTCTCTGCACTCCTCCCTCGTAACAAATAGTGAACTGTGTCAATATTTTAATGATAGTTTGTTAAACAACTTTTTTATTTTTAGGACATAAATTCTGCAAAAACCTCACAGAGTTAGTCTGACGTTTTAATTATGATCAGTGTTTCATTGAGTATTTTATAGTTTTCGGTTAGATTGCAATTCATCGGTCCGCTTTTGAGACAAACGGACTATAGCTATCTGCTCAAGCTGATTGGAGTCTCATCAAGCTTGTTTGTTTGCTGTTTTGTATAAGATGGATCACCTTTTAGAAGGATTAGAGAGAGGTAGGCTGAAAATGGGCTTAGCTTTGCCTTCAATATAGTGCATGATGTGTGCAGATGCATTCAGACAGCATATACTGACTCCAAACCATTGTCATCATCACCATCATCATCATGCTTATTCTATTTTTGCTGACCAGTAACACCAGCATAGTTCTGAATAGTTTCCGATTTTCATGAATTGTTATGTTCTTTTGTTCACATGCTTCCTCAATGGATGCGTCCAATCTGGCTGTATGCAAATGATTGTAGATCAATCAATATTCTTTTAAATAAGAATGCAAGATAAATATGCAACATAGGTGTTGAAACCTTCTGACAATAGTCTCAAGCCAAACATATTCTGTTGTCTGCCTAAAGAGAGGTGAATGAACAAAACCTTTTGTTATACATGACCAAAAGTGAACTTTAGAGGGAATAAAATGACAAAACTTGAGCAAGCCTTTCAGGGAATCAGTGCATGGTTTTATCTTTTGAATTCTTTTCTTTTATGGAAAAAAACCCTACATACTAAAGTTTCAAGTGTGATGTATTAACAAACATAAACCTCCTTATGGCTACAAATACATTCACTTCACTCCATTGGGGAGTACCTTTGAGGGAAAGTGAAAACACATGTTTTTTGTATTTATAATCTCACATCTTACTCCAACAATATATTTTAAGAAAATCTTTGAACGGAAACCTATCCAGGAAAAGTTTTAAAAATATCGAGTCTGTAATTACTTTAAGAGCATCTGTTGGTAACAGCTTGACGGCAAGCTCTATGAGAGCATGCTATACTTATAGCATGTTGGCAACTCCTTTGAGGGCAGATTGTATTTATACCATGGTTGCAAGATTCTTTGTTTTTACTGTAATAATCTACTGTAGTTAATCACTCATGTTGATATGAAAGAATCATGTTCTTTAAGTGGCAAATCATCACCAGTTAATATACAGCTGGATGATCACCATGTAAACTTTGATATAGGTGAGCTACAATATTAAGTGCATTTTCAAAATAACCATTAACTTTGAGAGAGCTTGACTTCAAATAGAGCCAGTTACTGAAACTCTTGCTAGATCTGTATTTTGAAGCACACCAGATACAAGTAGTCTCACCTTAGGCAAGTGAGTTTTGTTCAAAATTACCCATGTTCACCCAGGTGGAAATGGGTACCTGGTGGGTTAAGTCATAGGACTGTTAACCTTCTAGCGCCTCACAGGCAGCATGGGTTAACCAGGTAATAAAGTCTCAGCGCTTTAGGCATGCACAACTGCATGGATACAGGTGCTTTATAAATGTCCATTATTTTCACATCATTATTTATTAATATCATTAACTGTTCTGGCATATACATCTTTATTGCAATACTACATACCATATGACAGCATTTACAGAGATAAAGTATAACCTTTTACATATATTAATTAGAATCTATGTCCCAGATCACCAGATCAACATGCAGACATATTCAAATATGCATACAGACACAATGCCGTGGCAAACATACTGACTTTGATTTTGTTTGATTCCAATTTGCAAATTCAACTTTCAATCTGTGGTCATGGCCAGAATGTTTGGAGCCTCATCTGGTTAATTTACACAATTATTGCCACTAGGATTCCTGATTAGAATAGATGCCAAGCAACCAATGGTGCCAGTTGGAGGCAACCGTAGATTAGGTGGTCAGGCTTCTGGACTCTCCTCCAAGTGGGTCATTGTACCCTGACAACTTCATGTGTTGTTCAAAATATAAATCACTGGATTGTCTGGTTGTTCACAGGCTGCTATAATTCAGATGGAAATACCTGAGTGCAGTGTTGAAATAAACAAGCAAAAACTCAAAGCAGGCCCTGAAATGTTAAAGGTTCTGGTTCTCTCTCTCAGTGTGTTATCAGTGTTCAAGATTAGCATTCAGCCAACCATACATAAGTCTTTGTGACTTTATTAATCTCTCAGCTAATAAAACACACACTCAAGACATGTATATTACATTAAGGTTAATCCTACCTGTTCACTGACTGCAGTTTGTGAGGTTGTTAGAGGGTGCGCTGATTTAGGGGTTCTGCATAAATAACATTATTTCTTTTTAATGTTTTCTGCTGTAACCTGGAGACTCCATTGTGAAGGCAGACAAGCATCATCTGAGACTATCATTTAGTCCTAGATATAGTGTTACTTGATTTAAAAACATATATCTACCAAAAATATCCCAGAACAATGTATTTATTGGATATAAAACAATCTACACTTGGCAAATCATTCAAGAATTGAGATTGATTTATTTTATGAAATATTCTCCAGAGTCTAGGTGACACCATTCCAGCTGTTCAGGCCACAGTCATGGTGTCTTCTAGTCTGTCATACAGAACCTGAAACAAATATATCCAAGAAAGCCCATGCAAGTCTAGAATATGTGGCAAGTCTAGATTACAACAGTTTCTTAAAATGAAGAAAACCTTTGCGCTCCTTTTCATTATATTTTATTGATTATAATTTATTAACTCTTTCTGCACTAGATGTTAGTCTTTGTGTCTGATCCTCATATTTCAATGATTTCTGAAATTTTGATTATTTGAATATTCATTGTAATATTTATGACAACAACAGCAACAACAACAACAGCAATACCAGTAATAAAACTCCAACTGGGCTGCTCACAGACACAAGACATTATTATGTCACCTGTTAATGGCTCAGTGTACATTCAAATTTCAATCAGCTCCATGGTGGGTGTTCAACCTAAGCTGCATTTGAAATGCCAGATGGTTCACATTTACAATAAGATCTCATCCTTCCCCCTTCACTGTCCTGTGAACATAGGCATGTTTCAGATAAAATCAGTTGCCAAGAGAGACACCAGGTGCATTAAATATGCTTCAGCGTAGGATTGAAACCCCCAAACTATAATGCCATATAGCACTCACCTAGAAAAATAGTATCTTATATATTCAACTTATCTTTCAAATAGGTAAAAATGTGCATGTGTATTGTTTGGACAATATATCAACCATATTTTCGAAACCCCAAAGGCCAAGCTTGAAGCACTCAAACAAGCAGTTCTAGATCATGATGAGCAAAGGTTTCATAATGTTACAAGTTGTCATAACCATTTAGTTTATCAAGGTTCATGAAAGACCTAGCGCTTTGTGGATCGGTATTTCTGGTATAGTTTTGGCTTGTTCATTTAACATTGTACTCAAAATTACAGTTACCGTTATTTCATGTCAGTCTATAAATAATCCAGTATGGATCAGACAATCCAGTGATTTACATCATGAGCTTTGATCTATGTAAATGGGATACAGCGACATGTATGAACAAAGTTAGTAAGTCTGATCACCCGATGTCGTTAGTCGTACCTTACAAGTATGGGTTGCTGAAGAATAAATGTAAACCTGATCCTCACTGGGAGCTCGATGGTCACTCACTTAAAAAAATAAAACCATTCATTTGATTCCATTTACAATTACATTTTCAAGTGATGTCAAACAGAATCAAATAAGCATTTCATTTTTTCCAACAATCCAACACTCTGGTGAGGGATGAGATCAAATAGCCAATAGCAATGTGGGCTTCAGCTGGATACTGTCTAAAGGGGGGTAACTGCTGCCTCCCCACAACCACGAGTCAACAGCCATTGCTCACCCACTCCAGGCATAAGGGACGTCCTGGGACTATCATATTGTAATCAAAATCAAAATGCTTCTAGACTGCTGCCTAGTAAAGAAGAAAGATTGTTAATCTAGGAAAAATACCCCCCTATTGTTTACAGGCACATACTCTCTTTCTTCATATCATTTTCAACCTGAAGGATTATATATGAGTGGAAGGGTGGTTAGTTAGGTAGGTAGGTAGGTAGGTAGGACAGGTATGCAGATTTGTAAGTTGGTGGGAAGGTAGGTAAACAGGTGCGTGGGTAGGTAGGTTGGTTTGGTAAGTGGTTGGGAAGGTAGGTGGGAAGATTGGGAAGAGAAGGTAGGTTGGTTGGTAGGGAGTGGGTAGGCAGGTGGGTTGGTAGGTAGGTAGGTGTGTACATGTTGACTGGTAGGTAGGTAGTAGGTAGGTTCATTTGGCAAGTGGGTGGATAGGCAGGTGGGTAAGTAAGTAGGTAGGAGGGAATATGCTGACAGAAGAGGTGTCTTGATGGATGGGGGCAAGAAGCTGGGGTTTGTTTTCCAGAGTGCGGTTTTAAACATGCTCTTTGTAAAACAATAGTTTTCTTATCTTCATATATGGATGGATGGTAGAGACAGAAACCACTGCATGTACACCGTCTTTTAACCTCATTGGCAATAATATTTATGTAACTTTATCAAAGTATATTTAGGAGATGAAGCTCTAAGAATTTTTGAATGTCAAAATGCTAAAAAACCCATGTAAATTTAAATTTAAAAACATTCCTTTAATTGTTTGTATTATCATTTCAAAATATTTTGTTTTCCGGAAATAACTTTCAATGTTTTGAATATTTGAGTTTTTTTCCTGCATCTTGATATTTATATCAAGATATTATGTAAAACAAGAAGAAATACTGGTTCGACCTTACATGAAATAGTCAATGTTAGGAAATCTCCCCATGTCCTGTTTTGCACTCAACCCTGACAAGAGTGTGTGACTGTGAGCATGTTTGGCATTACCATTACATGTAGATCAGATTTGTATCCATGTGGGGATTTGAACCTGGGCCTCCGGCATGGCTTTAACCTTGACACTCAGTGAGCGATCAGTGTTGGAATTTGCATAAAGTATGAGTGTGAAAAGAGACGTTTACCAATAAAATATTAATTATGAACAAGAAAAATGTATTGGTGTTAATGATTAGGGACACTTTATCCATGAAATATCTAATAAAGCATCTTTGCATGAATTACACTGGTTTATGACATGATAAAACAGAAAACTAAATTCACATTTCAACTTCACACATTGTGTGAGGCACGTTTGTATGAAAAAACTGTAACTCATTTTTAAACCATGAGACAATGACCAGCTCACAGAGACAACCGAGAAATGTACTCAGACACAAGGCTGCAAACACTGTTTTGTAAGCATACATTGTATGGAGCTGACGCAAAAGCACTGCTCTGAGCTTGTGGCACAACAGCAGCTGGGAGTTTCAAACTGAACACAAGTGTTTTATACCTGCCTAATGGAGGGAAATGACAGAAGGTGATGAATTCTAATTTTATGGTAATCCTGCTGAAGTATATGGTGATAATCCTTTTATCTGTGAGCTGCAAACCAACCTCTTCTGACATGCGTTAATTATCCCAACAGGGCTCTCAACACTTTGACACAGCGTTCACAAAGCTTGCCAATCAAGTCTGCAATAAAGTCCCAGTTTTATGCTCCTATTTGCAGTGAAGATACCCTCCCGGCATTTTGACGAGATATCAACAAAGTTTACGGTTATAACTATTTGCGACTTGTGCGCTCTCCATTGACCGATGCCGCCTAAACCACTAGAATGTACGATCTCTAATCCGCACAAACCCAATGAGGCTTTCCTTATATCCTTAACTCTGCGAGTGACTAGACTTCCAAATTGGGCCTGTAACATGACTTACTGCCCATAGATAATCTTTTTAGACCAACTAATGGCTAGCCCGGGAAGCAAAAGGATTACTCCTACATTTACCTGATCAGATGGCCTCATAAAACTAGTGTTTCTGCCTTGATTCTATCAGAATTACTTGGCTACACCCTTGGAGAATGGACCCATTAAGCTCATTTATCTTTCTATTGAGTAATTTCAGAATTCCTCCGAGAGACAGTTTGGGATGGACGTTCATTAAGTGGGGACAAGCAATAGTCGTTAGTTGAAAATAAGAGACTTGCCCCTGTCAAGCCACTATACATCTCAAGACTGTAAAACAAACTGCACGGATTTGCCCAGTAAATCCAGCTCCCATGGTTTCTCACAAACACATGCACCTACAGAGGAATAAATCTTCCTGCACTCCATCCCTGCTTTGCTAGACATGAGCTGCAGTGGGGGCATTAGAGGACATGGAGCTTCTTATCTCTGGAAGGTGATGCTGGGTAAGATGAGAGGGACTTACCGAGTCACAGCATGACAGAGACCTGCTGGACACTCAACACATAAATTCAAAGACATGTAGACTGGCATCCAGGGATTAAAAGAGAGATCATTTTGAAATACTGTCACACAGATCAACAGCATAACTGGAGATGTGTCACTTCGAGTGAGTGAGTGAGAAATAGAGGTATAATGGTCTTTAGGATCACAATGGATGTCACAATTTTATCATTACAGGGAATTTCACAAAAACATTAAATTTGACACATTTTTCTTCTGTCACAGAAATAAATTAGGAGATGGATTTTAAAAACAACTGATCTGACACAGGTTTGCAATAGCTCATGCCCAATAGCTCATGAAGATTTGTGGATTTGTAACTTAATAACCAAGTTATTTAGACATTGCAAGTCATGCTATTACAATTGCAGTATACTACAAATGATTTCACTTTGTCGACCAAGCATTTTAGATGTGTGAAAGAAAACAAAACTTTATGTTGAGGTGGTGTTGACTTCAAGTCAATGATTAGTGAAAATATATTCTTATTGTATGCATGATATTGGGTTGAATTTCACATTGAAATAAAGATATATTTGTTTGTTGATAATTGCCACACTCATCAATATTCCAGATGCAATACTGAGGCTTGACAATCTGGACTGGACAAACCAGTGATTGATATCATGAACAATGTCACATTTCACTGAGGGAAGATGACAGACAAAAACAAAATACACTATCAACATAATCACTAAATCTTACCATCTGAACCATTTTCTCCCCTCCTACAATACACTTTGAACTGGTGCATTATATATATGAAGCTAACATTTATGAAGCTAACATTTCTGACAAGACTATTGCTGTCTATGAAGCTAACATTACTGACTAGACTATTGCTGGCTATGAAGCTAACATTACTGACAAGACTATTGCTGGCTATGAAGCTAACATTACTGACTAGACTATTGCTGGCTATGAAGCTAACATTGCTGACAAGACTATTGCTGGCTATGAAGCTAACATTGCTGAACTATTGCTGGCTATGAAGCTAACATTGCTGACAAGACTATTGCTGGCTATGAAGCTAACATTGCTGACTATTGCTGACTATTGCTATGAAGCTAACATTGCTGACAAGACTATTGCTGGCTAACATTGCTGACAAGACTAACATTGCTATTGCATTACTGACTATTGCTGGCTATGAAGCTAACATTGCTGACAAGACTATTGCTGGCTATGAAGCTAACATTACTGACTATTGCTGGCTATGGAAGCTAACATTACTGACAAGACTATTGCTGGCTATGAAGCTAACATTACTGACGAGACTATTGCTGGCTATGAAGCTAACATTGCTGACAAGACTATTGCTGGCTATGAAGCTAACATTGCTGACGTGACTATTGCTGGCTATGAAGCTAACATTGCTGACAAGACTATTGCTGGCTATGAAGCTGACATTTCTGACAAGACTATTGCTGGCTATGATTGAGTGGCTATGAAGCTAACATTACTGACAAGACTATTGCTGGCTATGAAGCTATATTGCTGGCTAGGTCTGTAAATATGAAGAGTCTGGACCAGACTATTGCTGGCTATGAAGCAACATTATGACCTGACTATTGCTGGCTATGAAGCTAACATTGCTGACAAGACTATTGCTGGCTATAAGCTAACATTACTGATACAAGAAACAATTGCTTTGGCTATGGTATGTGAAGTTTTCTGGCAAATGAAGTCAGTAAAGTTATCTGAGAAAGTAGAATTTGATAATAACCAATTCATGTTGAAATAGATATGCAAGTATATTTTATAGCCATCACAAATATAAAATAATTCAATTTATAATACACTTATTCAAATTATACAGTTGTATTTACATCTGCTAAGAACATACAACAGATAATGAACAAGTTATTGAGTCTGGTTCCAACTTACAGAAACACAGATGTTCAAAATGTCAGAAACTATACACATACATCTGACAATGATATCCATATCAGTCATTTTAGTAGAATTATCTTTCTGGTGTCATAGTGCCTAACTTGCTTGTGTATCACCAAATTAGCGCTATCCTGCCATCTTTACCATCACTTTAGCTGCTTTCTGAGTTTCCATCATCAAAACCATGTCCCCGGCAGCTATTTCATTTTCTAACCTTTCAAAAATATTTATCATGCCATCAATAAAGTCTCAAAATCCCTCTAGGTATTTCTGTTTTTTGAAAAGCTGCAAAAACAAGATGGCCGCCTGGAGGCCACACATGTGGGTGTATATTTCTGATTTTGTTGTCCGGAACAAAGGAAACAGAATATTTGGATAATGTTGGAGGGGACGATGCTGAAGACTAAACCACCACTTTACCCAGCAGTGGATACAGTAGGTGATCATGGTATTCTGTTGCTTTAAGCAAAATGTCCACCATATTACTGCAGGAGGCTTCAAGGATGGGATGATCAAATTCTGTAACCATTATACCAATCTAGCGCCATTGGTGTACTGGATATACCATATTTGCTGTTTTGAGCACCCTGCGATCAAAGTCTAGACCAATCTGTAAGTAACCTTTTGAAGCACTCCCTACTAAAACCAAAAATTAACTTGACATTCCATAGTTTCTTGGGTGCATACCGGTATACTTTTACTGAAGCAGAAGTGTAGAAAGGGAATATTTATATAAATGCCATGTAGCTATAATACGGTTCTTTGTTCTGCTGATGATTGAGCTGTGTAGGCTGCCTCTCAGTCTCTGATAGAAACCTAACTTGCTGTTTATGGTTTAATCAGTTCACTCTGTTAGTTCTGTAGTGACTGAGTGAGTATGGTTTCATGCTGTTTTTAGCAGTATTCCAGCAATATCATGGTGGGGGAAACCAGAAATGGGCTTCACACATTGTACCCATGTGGGCAATCACACCTTGGTCTTCGGTGTGACAAGCGAACACTTTAACCACAAGACTTCCCCTTGTCATTTCTCTAAGAGCATATGGTATGCACAGGAATTCAGATTAAAAGAGTCCCCAGAAGTTCATGGTTACAGAATGTATTATACATACAGTCAGACTTAGTGACTTAGTGATTGTACCTGCTTCATAGTTTAATGATTTGGTCCGTCTGCTCCTGACTGGATTGACCACCTCCGTAGTGGTTACAGCATCCACCAGGAGAGCGGAAGGTCGCGGGTTCGATCCCCGACCGCGTCATACCAACAGATGTTAAAGTATGGTACTTGTTGGTCCCTGTCTGGCTCTTGGCATTAATGGGTACAACAAGGACTGGTCGGCTCGGAGTCGGTATTTGATGTGTCTGAGTGGGGTATTCATGCTTCACTGTGGCATGGTATCTCAGTGAGCTAGCACTATAAAACCAGCTTCAGTCTGGGCTAGTACAAACAGCCACACATACACACATACGTCAGCATATGAGCGAAATATTGTCAAACACACTCAAGTGACAAATTATACTTCATAAGAAATCATACCTTATAGAACACTCCCATTGATAGATTTGAAGAAAAGAGACCAAAGCAAGTTAGCCATGATCACTGACCTACACAGAGATAAGCTCAGAAGAAACTTACCATAGTTTTTTCAGGTTTTTCAATGCAGTGAAACAAATTCAAACAAACAGGATTTGTTCACATGTTTTTAAACAGTTGAAAAGTGCAAGTTTTTCAAACGTCCGTCAATTGGATTCTCAGGAGTTGCTTACATCCCCTTATGAATTTACGTTTAGGCATTACACAACTTCATGCAAATGCATCTATTTTTTCACCATGTGAAATGAAATTAGACTTAACTGACCTAATGTTTTTTAATTTGCTGCATGACTACTGAAGGGAAGGTGCCACCCTCATGTTCTAATTGGTGAGGATTGTCACACCTGACTAAGACAACAGCCTGCCCCCTGTGACCCAGAAACTCATCCCTTTAAAAAAAGGAATTGGTGAAAAACAATGTGTCATGTGATATAAACTGTTCTCCAGGAAGGAAATATAACAATAACTCAAATGAATCAGAAATTAAACACAATTTATTAGCCCTAAATATGAAAACTAAGCTTTGGGTATCCAGTAAAGTTATTTTCAAAATTGAGTGTGTTGGTTGAGGTTGGTGAGTTTGTGAGTGAGTGAGTGGGTGCGTGAATGGGTCAGTGAATGAGAGTGATTAGGCATGTGAGCGTGTGAGTGAGTGGGCATGTCATGGAATGAGAGTGATTAGGCATGTGAGTGAGTGGGCGTGTCAGTGAATGAGAGTGATTAGGCATGTGAGCGAGGTGAGTGGGTGTGTCAGTGAATGAGAGTGATGAGTGAGTGGGTGTCAGGCATGTGATTAGGCATGTGAGTGAAAGTGAGTGGGTGTGTCAGTGGATGAGAGTGATTAGGCATGTGAGTGAGTGAGTGGGCAGTCAGTGGATGAGAGTGATTAGGCATGTGAGTGGATGAGAGAGCAATTAGTGGATGAGAGTGAGGCATGTGGGAGTGAGGATGAGTGAGTGTGTCAGTGGATGAGAGTGATTAGGCATGTGAGTGTGGTGTGGATGAAAGTGATTAGGCATGTGAGTGAGTGGGTGTGTCAGTGGATGAGAGTGATTAGGCATGTGAGTGAGTGTCAGGGTGTGTCAGTGGATGAGAGTGATTAGGCATGTGAGTGAGTGAGTATGCCAGCCAGTGGATGAGAGTGACTAGGCATCTGAGTGAGTGAGTGAGTGGGCGTGTCAGTGGATGAGAGTGATTAGGCATGTGAGTGAGTGAGTGGGTGTGTCAGGGATGTGTGTACATCAGTGTTACTGTCGAAAGCTAATGTCCTGTGTGTGTCAAGGTTGTGTATACATCAGTGTTACTGTCTGAAGCTTATGTCCTCTCTGTGTCAAGGTTGTGTGTACATTCAGTGATACTGTCTACAGCGTATGTCCTCTGTGTGTCATGGTTGTGTGTACATTCAGTGATACTGTCTACAGCTTATGTCCTCTGTGTGTCAAGGTTGTGTGTACATCAGTGTTACTGTCTGAAGCTAATGTCCTCTGTGTGTCAAGGTTGTGTGTACATCAGTGTTACTGTCGAAAGCTAATGTCCTGTGTGTCAAGGTGTGTACATCAGTGTTACTGTCTAAAGCTAATGTCCTGTGTGTCAAGGTTGTGTGTACATCAGTGTTACTGTCTAAAGCTAATGTCCTCTGTGTGTGTCAAGGTTGTGTGTACATCAGTGTTACTGTCTAAAGCTTATGTCCTCTGTGTGTCAAGGTTGTGTGTACATCAGTGTTACTGTCTAAAGCTAATGTCCTCTGTGTGTCAAGGTTGTGTGTACATCAGTGTTACTGTCTGAAGCTTATGTCCTCTGTGTGTCAAGGTTGTGTGTATACCAGTGTTACTGTCTAAAGCTAATGTCCTCTGTGTGTCAAGGTTGTGTGTACATCAGTGTTACTGTCTGAAGCTTATTTCCTCTGTGTCAAGGTTGTGTGTACATCAGTGTTACTGTTTAAAGCTTATGTCCTCTCTGTGTCAAGGTTGTGTGTACATCAGTGTTACTGTCTGAAGCTTATGTCCTCTGTGTGTCAAGGTTGTGTGTATACCAGTGTTACTGTCTGAAGCTTATGTCCTCTGTGTGTCAAGGTTGTGTGTATACCAGTGTTACTGTCTGAAGCTTATGTCCTCTGTGTGTCAAGGTTGTGTGTACATCAGTGTTACTTTACATCAATCTTTTATATACAGACATATGGGCCTTTTTTGTTCTACCGAGAATGTCCCCTTGAAATATTACTTTTTTTCCCTCACATTAATTCTGCTAAAATTAAAATATTTTTCTCTTAATTGCTATTTGCATTTATGAGATTGGAGCTAATTTATCACTCAAGCAGACACTGCTGATGTGCATTTAATATTGATTGTCTCGTTACATCTTGCTCATATTGGGCCAGCAGTTTAAGCATGTAATTCATGTTATTAGCCAGATTGATTGAGTGTTGTAGAGCAGGCAGTATCATTGTTCTATCATGGCAGTCTGCAGTGTAAGGAGACTGGCAGACAAACCTGTGGTTGATAGTGAGACAACAGTCCGTCAGGTACAATCACAAACAATCAGTCAAATCACACAATATCTCATTTTCGTTATAACTGTTTTCTCATCCATATCCATCAGTGTTCCATAGGAAGACAGTGCATGACAGTCTTTGATTGGCAGTTTGGTGAGTCAATAATGAAGCATACAACTTTATGGATGACAACTTTGTGTTTATTGCATAGAGTGATATTTTGATGTTAAAAAAGATTTCAGCTTTCATAACACTATAACAATCTACCTCGCTCTGAGCAATAAACAAGCGTTATCCATACAGTTTTATGCGTCATAATAAAAACAACATGGAAATCAACTTTGTTGTCATTATCAGAAAAAACATATGGACATGAAGTTACTCTGACCAAATCCTGTGTGTACCAAAGTTGGATTGTGTACACTATAGCATTACAAAACGTGAGATTTGTTTGCAGTAGTCAGTGAGTGCATTTCACATGTTCAGCTACATTCCAACATAATCACAGCACCAGTCAGTAGAAGAGTCCAGTCAGATAGTAAGGGCTTTTGGATTGCCCAAGATGATTTCACTAGATATACCCAGATAGTGATTTCTAGCTCCAGTAGTTTTGGATCAGCAAGGTATTTCCATCATGAATAAGAACAAGCAGTTTCCATATGCATTAACATAACACACTGGCTTCTAGCAGCAGAACAAAGAAGTAACAGATTTATTCAGTACTATTTTACCAAAAGCTTACGTGATCTTCTGGGAAGTCATTTTAAGAATTATGAATGTTTAATAAATTTGATATTTTAAAGACTTATTCTATCTCACAAATTACATTGTTGCTAACTGTTCTTGATTCTGAGTGAAAGCACAAATTTTACACCATGTTTCCTTCATGTTCATAGTCTCATAACATTTTACTTAAACACAACCCATTCAAAACTGACTCTTTTACAAGCATGCAGCATGCTCTGGTCAAGTCCCCTGCCTTCCATCATCTAGTCATTCTCTTCTTATAAGCATTAAGAATCACTGGTCGCATCCAGGAAGAGATTGTCTCATCAGAGTCCTTAGTGGCCTGGAGGTGGAGCTTCAATGCCTTAACCTGGTACAGTGAGAGATCCACATATCTTACACACTTTGAGTAATGGATAGAGGAAGGATCATAAAGCTGGAACAACCGGTTGTCGGTTCTTGGCAATGAAATTCCCCTTAAAATCTAGATTAATTTTGCAATGTCAACCTCTCTCAAATTTAACAGGGTTGACATCCAAAGGGCTACAGAAGGTCTGGGTATCAGAGCGTGTTGGCAATTGTATTCCTCACACCTGGCTCAAGCTTGGATCCCCAGGGAGTTGATGAGCACATAAAGCTGGAAGGTCATTCTTGGGATGGAAATGAATCTCCTGCAACCATTGAACCATGGAGTCATTGCCCAACTGAAACACCATCTGTGTTGATCGATATCTACTAGAAATTCCAGGTTGTTAATATGGAACCTCTTTTCCTCTTTGTGCCACCATGCCACATGATAGTCTGGCCTCATCGTTGCAATGACACGGTGAGGGAGGGATGTGAATATCATAAACAATACCCATGATGGTTGCAAGGGTGTCTTGGCATCATTCTCCTGGAGGTGTAACTGCAGGAAGACCTGAAGGGGATCGACTTGTAATCGACCCTGCTCTGTGACAGCATGACATTTGAAGATCTCCTGCCACTGCAAAAGTGACCTTGAACTGCTAGAGCACTGGTGGGATCTTCTTCTAGATATTGCCCAAGCTGTCAAAGGTGACAAACATCCTGCCTTGCTAAGCCATTCAAACTGGTGAAGCAAAGACAGTGTCTGGAAAGCTGGGTGGATAGGATCATTTGGGATGCATCGGCTTGAATAGAGTTGTTGATGCAAGATCAATGATGATACCACAACCGATATAGATACTGTGTGATCGATTTTATAATGTAGGTAAAGAGCTATGGCATTGTTTTAATGAAGGATACATGTGTTTGGGTGAGGTGATACAAGATGGGGAACATGAGGGATACATGTTTGGGTGAGGTGATACAAGATGGGGAACATGAGGGATACATGTGTTTGGGTGAGGTGATGCAAGATGGGGAACATGAGGGATACATGTTTGGGTGAGGTGATACAAGATGGGGAACATGAGGGATACATGTTTGGGTGAGGTGATACAAGATGGGGAACATGAGGGATACATGTTTGGGTGAGGTGATACAAGATGGGGAACATGAGGGATACATGTGTTTGAGTGAGGTGATGCAAGATGGGGAATATGAGGGATACATGTTTGGGTGAGGTGATACAAGATGGGGAATATGAGGGATACATGTGTTTGGGTGAGGTGATACAAGATGGGGAATATGAGGGATCCATGTGTTTGGGTGAGGTGATGCAACATGGGGAACATGAGGGATACATGTTTGGTTGAGATGATACAAGATGGGGAACATGAGGGATACATATGTTTGGGTGAGGTGATATGAGTGGGGAGCATGAGGGATACATATGTTTGGGTGAGGTGATATGAGTGGGGAGCATGAGGGATACATGTGTTTGGGTGAGGTGATACAAGATGGGGAACATGAGGAATACATATGTTTGGGTGAGGTGATATGAGTGGGGAACATGAGGGATACATATGTTTGGGTGAGGTGATACAAGATGGGGAACATGAGGAATACATATGTTTGGGTGAGGTGATATGAGTGGGGAGCATGAGGGATACATGTGTTTGGGTGAGGTGATACAAGATGGGGAACATGAGGGATACATGTTTGGGTGAAGTGATATGAGTGGGGAACATGAGGGATACATGTGTTTGGGTAAGAGGAATATGTACCATTTTTGTGTTGATAACAGTTAACAAGAATAAGTTAATAGATTTATGAATTACCAACATTTTTGTGAGATAGCTTTTCATTGAAAACAAGAAAGACATTGTTCCTGATCTAGATATCCTTTTGTACATCAGTCAGAAGTTTTAATTCTGGGATTTTACAGTTTATTCTCTCTAACAAAAATAATAATTCTTAAAATCATAGTTAAACATTTCAAAATTCGAAATGTTGACAATCACCCATAGTTTAAATAAGCATACCAAAAATGACTTGAATAACAGCTAAGATATCCTTGCTGTCGTTTGATCAATAATGCAAATCAATTTCAGAACTACAAATAATTGATGACCTCATAAATATGCAAGAAAATGTAAATGACATTCAAAGGAATCTGTCCAGAATAATTCATTGATAGTTTTGTGTGTGTTTTCATTACACTTCTGGATCAAACATTATTTCGAGGCTTATCGACTTCAGTTTCACAGAGTACATATAAACCCCTGTACAAATGTTCAGTTTGAAACCTACCTCGGTCTATTCCTGAAAGATTTCTAACGAAATGACTGATCAAAATCATATGTTTATTGCAAAGATTTAATCATCCATTTAAAAAATTATATTGAGTTTGAAAACATTCAAGTTGTGTTGAGGACAAGTCTCTAAACCCCGTTATTTTAGCAAAGCAGTTAAAAATCGCTTCAGAAAAAAATCAGAATCCATGACTGAGGAAGAAACTTGTGCTAATCACTTACGAAAATGGTGGAAGGTGAGAGGTAAATTCTGGCCAACATGATAACAAAGAAACAGAAAATGTTTTTGCATTTCACATTCACAAATGCATGCACCAGATTTAGAGAGTGTGGTATAAAGATCTTTTTGGTAGCCTGCTTTAAAGATAACTGAACAAGACTGTAGCCTTGAACCTGAAGGAACAGTTTGTGAACTACATTATCAGATAGGACTGAAGACATGCACCCATTTATCCCCTATATCTTTCATCACTGATTATCTAGTGAATGGTATCCCATTATATTATGATAACTACCTTGGATCCATTCATTCGCCAGCAAATCTTCATTGAAGAATTGGCATCACTCTCTGCATGTCTCTCACCACATGCACTCATGAGTGTGATTTGATTGGACAGTTATTTGTCAAGTTGCATAATTTGAATCAGCTTTTTGTGTGGAATAAGTGAAGGATAAATATTTCATAACTGAATTGAGTTAAACTACAACTGTATGTATTTTTGTTGGAGAATGTTTCACTTGTTCAACCCTGAAACTGTGTGCAGCAATATTGATACTCTTTAATCAATCTAGTACCCAGTTACCTCTGTAGCTGCATTCAATCATTATTCCATCCATGCATAAAGTCATTCAGCACATATCCATTCAAGACTAGCCTTTACTATATTACATTTAAAGTGTCCCCCATGTGTTCAGCAATGTCTCAATGCAGGATTCTAATGCTTGGGCAATGGAGTGTGGAGGTAGACAAGCTGCTGTAAAATCTCTATTGATTTGTGGGGTGAGGCAAGCCCTCTCCTCGCCTCAGACACAGTGTTGGTCATCAGCAGTCAGGCATGGGGAAAGTAAGGGAGTGAGCAGTCTGTCAGTTAGTTGGGTTTGATGCTGCTTGGAGCTGTATTCCTGTTGTACCTTGGTTTGTATCCCCAGTCATTTTTATGCTCATTCTTTTGTTTAAACCTAGAAGCAAAGGTATGATGGAGGTTTACTTAGGGTAGTCATCAATGTGAATGTACAACTACAACTCACCTCCACGGATGCTGCTACAGATGTAGGATGCAAATCTGCACCACAAATTGTGGCGCTTTAGACATCTGGAATGTATCCCCACTGTCAATGCAAGATAATACCAGTCAGGCAAAGAGAGACACTGGCTGATTAGTTCTAAAGATCAATTATATAGATGTTTTAAAGATAAACTAGGTTTTGAAAATTACTTATACTTACCCAGACATATATATTTTCCCATATAAAAACTACCTGCAACAATAATCTACCAACTGGAACCAGCCGATGGCATTCCATTCCGAAAGAAGAAAGCTTATGTAAACTGTGTAATGTTGAAGGTGAGTTTCACTATCTCTTTAGATGTGAAACCCTTCTCCAACAGCGAAATACCTATCTCGCGACACATATATATGGTTTAAAAAAACATTCAATGTTAAAAAAATTATTATGTAATAAAACCACTATACATTTAAAGAACTTAAAGTCATTTCTGAAAGTATTGTTTAAATCGCTTAAGTAATATTAAAATCATCCTGTCCAGTCACCTGCCATGTATATATTAGTTTAGGGCCATGTATATATTAGTTTAGGCCAGACCAATTTTATTTCTTGTTTTACGGATCCGCCAGTCGTACATTTTCAAGAATAAGAAAAAAAATAAAAGTTAATTTTCCCCGCTCAAAAAACAAAATCCTATAGTTTGGGGGGTTTTATTGGTCAAAAATGTTAATATACAAGAATAGTTTTTTTTAGATTGTGTTTTGCCCCATATACACTTTAGAAATTGCCAAAAGTAAAATACTTTTAGCATTTATTTATTTTTATTTTTCTTCCCTCCTGCCTTTACGTTTTTTGAGTACAAAGATCTGTAAAACAAGAAATAAAATTGGTCTGGCCTTCCCAATGTATTTATATATTCTCATGTACTTCCATTGGTTGGGCTACTATGCTTGTCGTAAGAGGCGACTAACGGGATCGGGTGGTCAGGCTCACTGACTTGGTTGATACATGTCATCGGTTCCCAAATGCGCAGATCGATGCTCATGCTGCTGATCACTGGCTTGTCTGGTCCAGACTCGATTATTTACAGACCGCCGCCATATATTGGGAATATTGCTGAGTGCGGTGGTTGAGAAATATACTTGTCTGTTTGTCTGGCAGTGTGACATGGTGTTACACCTCCCCAGTCAGGCAAGGAGAAACACAGGCAGTGCCTTCAGGTTTTCTGAGGACAAAAATCTGTAAAACAAGAAATAAAACTGGTCTGGCCTTATGTTGAGAAATACCACCAAGAAGAAGAGGAGGAGGAATGCAAATCGTGCACCATCCTAAGTATCATGTCACATGCAGGTAGTATTGCAGAGAGAGACACAGGTTGTGTAACATGGCGTTACACCTCACCAGTCAGGAAGAGAGAGACACGGGCAATGTGACAAGGTGTTACACCTCACCAGTCAGGAAGAGAGAGACAAAGGCAGTGAGACATGGTGTTACACCTCACCAGTCAGGAAGAGAGAGACACAGGCAGTGAGACAAGGTGTTACACCTCACCAGTCAGGAAGAGAGAGACACAGGCAGTGTAACATGGTGTTAGACCTCACCAGTCATGAAGAGAGAGACACAGGCAGTGAGACAAGGTGTTACACCTCACCAGTCAGGAAGAGAGAGACACGGGCAGTGAGACAAGGTGTTACACCTCACCAGTCAGGCAAGAAGAGACTCAGGCAGTGAGACAAGGTGTTACACCTCACCAGTCAGGCAAGAAGAGACACGGGTTGTGAGACAGGGTGTTACACCTCACCAGTCAGGCAGGAAGAGAGAGACACGGGCAGTGAGACAAGGTGTTACACCTCACCAGTCAGGAAGAGAGAGAGACACAGGCAGTGAGACAAGGTGTTACACCTCACCAGTCAGGCAAGAAGAGACACGGGTTGTGAGACAAGGTGTTACACCTCACCAGTCAGGCAAGAAGAGACACGGGCAGTGAGACAAGGTGTTACACCTCACCAGTCAGGCAGGAAGAGAGAGACACAGGCAGTGAGACAAGGCGTTACACCTCACCAGTCAGGAAGAGAGAGACACGGGCAGTGTAACATTGTGTTTCACCTCACCAGTCAGGAAGAGAGAGACACGGGCAGTGAGACAAGGTGTTACACCTCACCAGTCAGGCAAGAAGAGACACAGGCAGTGAGACAAGGTGTTACACCTCACCAGTCAGGCAAGAAGAGACACGGGTTGTGAGACAGGGTGTTACACCTCACCAGTCAGGCAGGAAGAGAGAGACACGGGAAGTGAGACAAGGTGTTACACCTCACCAGTCAGGAAGAGAGAGACACGGGCAGTGAGACAAGGTGTTACACCTCACCAGTCAGTCAAGAAGAGACACGGGTTGTGAGACAAGGTGTTACACCTCACCAGTCAGGCAAGAAGAGACACGGGCAGTGAGACAAGTTGTTACACCTCACCAGTCAGGCAAGAAGAGACACGGGTTGTGAGACAAGGTGTTACACCTCACCAGTCAGGCAGGAAGAGAGAGACACAGGCAGTGAGACAAGGTGTTACACCTCACCAGTCAGGAAGAGAGAAACACAGGCAGTGAGACAAGGTGTTACACCTCACCAGTCAGGAAGAGAGAGATACAGGCAGTGAGATAAGGTGTAACACCTCACCAGTCAGGCAAGAAGAGACACGGGTTGTGTAACATGGTGTTACACCTCACCAGTCAGGCAGGAAGAGAGAGACATGGGCAGTGAGACAAGGTGTTACACCTCACCAGTCAGGAAGAGAGAGACACAGGCAGTGAGACAAGGTGTTACACCTCACCAGTCAGGAAGAGAGAGACACGGGCAGTGAGACAAGGTGTTACACCTCACCAGTCAGGAAGAGAGACAAAGGCAGTGAGACATGGCGTTACACCTCACCAGTCAGGAAGAGAGAGACACAGGCAGTGAGACAAGGTGTTACACCTCACCAGTCAGGAAGAGAGAGACACAGGCAGTGTAACATGGTGTTACACCTCACCAGTCAGGAAGAGAGAGACACAGGCAGTGAGACAAGGTGTTACACCTCACAAGTCAGGAAGAGAGAGACACAGGCAGTGTAACATGGCGTTACACCTCACCAGTCAGGAAGAGAGAGACACGGGCAATGTGACAAGGTGTTACACCTCACCAGTCAGGAAGAGAGAGACACACAGCAGTGTAACATGGTGTTACACCTCACCAGTCAGGAAGAGAGAGACACGGGCAGTGAGACAAGGTGTTACACCTCACCAGTCAGGAAGAGAGAGACACAGGCAGTGAGATAAGGTGTAACACCTCACCAGTCAGGCACGAAGAGAGAGACACGGGCAGTGAGACAAGGTGTTACACCTCACCAGTCAGGAAGAGAGAGACACAGGCAGTGAGACAAGGTGTTACACCTCACCAGTCAGGAAGAGAGAGACACGGGCAGTGAGACAAGGTGTTACACCTCACCAGTCAGGAAGAGAGAGACATAGGCAGTGAGACATGGTGTTACACCTCACCAGTCAGGAAGAGAGAGACACAGGCAGTGAGACAAGGTGATACACCTCACCAGTCAGGAAGAGAGAGACACAGGCAGTGTAACATGGTGTTACACCTCACCAGTCATGAAGAGAGAGACACAGGCAGTGAGACAAGGTGTTACACCTCACCAGTCAGGAAGAGAGAGACACGGGCAGTGAGACAAGGTGTTACACCTCACCAGTCAGGCAAGAAGAGACACGGGTTGTGAGACAAGGTGTTACACCTCACCAGTCAGGCAGGAAGAGAGAGACACGGGCAGTGAGACAAGGTGTTACACCTCACCAGTCAGGAAGAGAGAGAGACACAGGCAGTGAGATAAGGTGTTACACCTCACCAGTCAGGCAAGAAGAGACACGGGTTGTGAGACAAGGTGTTACACCTCACCAGTCAGGCAAGAAGAGACACGGGCAGTGAGACAAGGTGTTACACCTCACCAGTCAGGCAAGAAGAGACACGGGTTGTGAGACAAGGTGTTACACCTCACCAGTCAGGCAGAGAAGAGAGGCAGTGAGACACAGGCAGTGAGACAAGGTGTTACACCTCACCAGTTAGGAAGAGAGAAACACAGGCAGTGAGATAAGGTGTAACACCTCACCAGTCAGGCAAGAAGAGACACGGGTTGTGTAACATGGTGTTACACCTCACCAGTCAGGCAGGAAGAAAGAGACACGGGCAGTGAGACAAGGTGTTACACCTCACCAGTCAGGAAGAGAGACAAAGGCAGTGAGACATGGCGTTACACCTCACCAGTCAGGAAGAGTGAGACACAGGCAGTGAGACAAGGTGTTACACCTCACCAGTCAGGAAGAGAGAGACACAGGCGGTGTAACATGGTGTTACACCTCACCAGTCAGGAAGAGAGAGACACAGGCAGTGAGACAAGGCATTACACCTCACCAGTCAGGAAGAGAGAGACACAGGTTGTGTAACATGGCGTTACACCTCACCAGTCAGGAAGAGAGACACACGGGCAATGTGACAAGGTGTTACACCTCACCAGTCAGGAAGAGAGAGACACAGGCAGTGTAACATGGTGTTACACCTCACCAGTCAGGAAGAGAGAGACACAGGCAGTGAGACAAGGCATTACACCTCACCAGTCAGGAAGAGAGAGACACAGGTTGTGTAACATGGCGTTACACCTCACCAGTCAGGAAGAGAGAGACACGGGCAATGTGACAAGGTGTTACACCTCACCAGTCAGGAAGAGAGAGACACAGGCAGTGTAACATGGTGTTACACCTCACCAGTCAGGAAGAGAGAGACCCGGGCAGTGAGACAAGGTGTTACACCTCACCAGTCAGGAAGAGAGAGACACAGGCAGTGAGACAAGGTGTTACACCTCACCAGTCAGGAAGGAAGAGAGAGACACAGGCACTGAGACAAGGTGTTACACCTCACCAGTCAGGAAGAGAGAGACACAGGCAGTGAGACAAGGTGTTACACCTCACCAGTCAGGAAGAGAGAGACACAGGCAGTGAGATAAGGTGTAACACCTCACCAGACTGGCAGGAAGAGAGAGACACAGGCAGTGAGACAAGGTGTTACACCTCACCAGTCAGGAAGAGAGAGAGACAGGCAGTGAGACAAGGTGTTACACCTCACCAGTCAGGAAGAGAGAGACACGTGCAGTGAGACAAGGTGTTACACCTCACCAGTCAGGAAGAGAGAGACAAAGGCAGTGAGACATGGCGTTACACCTCACCAGTCAGGAAGAGAGAGACACAGGCAGTGAGACAAGGTGTTACACCTCACCAGTCAGGAAGAGAGAGACACGGGCAGTGAGACAAGGTGTTACACCTCACCAGTCAGGAAGAGAGAGACACGGGCAATGTGACAAGGTGTTACACCTCACCAGTCAGGAAGAGAGAGACACGGGCAGTGAGACAAGGTGTTACACCTCACCAGTCAGGAAGAGAGAGAGACACAGGCAGTGAGATAAGGTGTAACACCTCACCAGACTGGCAGGAAGAGAGAGAGACACAGGCAGTGAGACAAGGTGTTACACCTCACCAGTCAGGAAGAGAGAGAGACAGGCAGTGAGACAAGGTGTTACACCTCACCAGTCAGGAAGAGAGAGACACGTGCAGTGAGACAAGGTGTTACACCTCACCAGTCAGGAAGAGAGAGACAAAGGCAGTGAGACATGGCGTTACACCTCACCAGTCAGGAAGAGAGAGACACAGGCAGTGAGACAAGGTGTTACACCTCACCAGTCAGGAAGAGAGAGAGCACGGGCAGGTGAGACAAGGTGTTACACCTCACCAGTCAGGAAGAGAGAGACACGGGCAATGTGACAAGGTGTTACACCTCACCAGTCAGGAAGAGAGAGACACGGGCAGTGAGACAAGGTGTTACACCTCACCAGTCAGGAAGAGAGAGACACAGGCAGTGAGATAAGGTGTAACACCTCACCAGTCAGGCACGAAGAGAGACACACGGGCAGTGAGACAAGGTGTTACACCTCACCAGTTAGGAAGAGAGAGACACAGGCAGTGAGACAAGGTGTTACACCTCACCAGTCAGGAAGAGAGAGACACGGGCAGTGAGACAAGGTGTTACACCTCACCAGTCAGGAAGAGAGAGACAAAGGCAGTGAGACATGGTGTTACACCTCACCAGTCAGGAAGAGAGAGAGACACAGGCAGTGAGACAAGGTGTTACACCTCACCAGTCAGGAAGAGAGAGAGACACAGGCAGTGTAACATGGTGTTAGACCTCACCAGTCAGGAAGAGAGAGACACAGGCAGTGAGACAAGGTGTTACACCTCACCAGTCAGGAAGAGAGAGACACGGGCAGTGAGACATGGTGTTACACCTCACCAGTCAGGCAGAGAAGAGACTCAGGCAGTGAGACAAGGTGTTACACCTCACCAGTCAGGCAAGAGAGAGACCACGGGTTGTGAGACAAGGTGTTACACCTCACCAGTCAGGCAGGAAGAGAGAGAGACCACGGGCAGTGAGACAAGGTGTTACACCTCACCAGTCAGGAAGAGAGAGAGACACAGGCAGTGAGACAAGGTGTTACACCTCACCAGTCAGGCAAGAAGAGACACGGGTTGTGAGACAAGGTGTTACACCTCACCAGTCAGGCAAGAAGAGACACGGGCAGTGAGACAAGGTGTTACACCTCACCAGTCAGGCAAGAAGAGACACGGGTTGTGAGACAAGGTGTTACACCTCACCAGTCAGGCAGGAAGAGAGAGACACAGGCAGTGAGACAAGGTGTTACACCTCACCAGTTAGGAAGAGAGAAACACAGGCAGTGAGATAAGGTGTAACACCTCACCAGTCAGGCAAGAAGAGACACGGGTTGTGTAACATGGTGTTACACCTCACCAGTCAGGCAGGAAGAAAGAGACACGGGCAGTGAGACAAGGTGTTACACCTCACCAGTCAGGAAGAGAGACAAAGGCAGTGAGACATGGCGTTACACCTCACCAGTCAGGAAGAGAGAGACAGGCAGTGAGACAAGGTGTTACACCTCACCAGTCAGGAAGAGAGAGACACAGGCAGTGTAACATGGTGTTACACCTCACCAGTCAGGAAGAGAGAGACACAGGCAGTGAGACAAGGCATTACACCTCACCAGTCAGGAAGAGAGAGACACAGGTTGTGTAACATGGCGTTACACCTCACCAGTCAGGAAGAGAGACACAGGCAATGTGACAAGGTGTTACACCTCACCAGTCAGGAAGAGAGAGACACAGGCAGTGTAACATGGTGTTACACCTCACCAGTCAGGAAGAGAGAGAGACCGGGCAGTGAGACATGGTGTTACACCTCACCAGTCAGGAAGAGAGAGACACAGGCAGTGAGACAAGGTGTTACACCTCACCAGTCAGGCAGGAAGAGAGAGACACAGGCTCTGAGACAAGGTGTTACACCTCACCAGACAGGAAGAGAGAGACACAGGCAGTGAGACAAGGTGTTACACCTCACCAGTCAGGAAGAGAGAGACACAGGCAGTGTAACATGGTGTTACACCTCACCAGTCAGGAAGAGAGAGACACGGGCAGTGAGACAAGGTGTTACACCTCACCAGTCAGGAAGAGAGAGACATGGGCAGTGAGACAAGGTGTTACACCTCACCAGTCAGGAAGAGAGAGACACGTGCAGTGAGACAAGGTGTTACACCTCACCAGTCAGGAAGAGAGAGACACAGGTTGTGTAACATGGTGTTACACCTCACCAGTCAGGAAGAGAGAGACATGGGCAGTGAGACAAGGTGTTACACATCACCAGTCAGGAAGAGAGAGACACTGGCAGTGAGACAAGGTGTTACACCTCACCAGTCAGGAAGAAAGAGACACGGGCAGTGAGACAAGGTGTTACACCTCACCAGTCAGGAAGAGAGAGACACAGGCAGTGTAACATGGTGTTACACCTCACCAGTCAGGAAGAGAGAGACACGGGCAGTGTAACATGGTGTTACACCTCACCAGTCAGGAAGAGAGAGACATGGGCAGTGAGACAAGGTGTTACACCTCACCAGTCAGGAAGAAAGAGACACGGGCAGTGAGACAAGGAGTTACACCTCACCAGTCAGGAAGAGAGAGACACGGGCAGTGAGACAAGGCGTTACACCTCACCAGTCAGGAAGAGAGAGACACGGGCAGTGTAACATGGTGTTACACCTCACCAGTCAGGAAGAGAGAGACATGGGCAGTGAGACAAGGTGTTACACCTCACCAGTCAGGAAGAGAGAGACACAGGCGGTGTAACATGGTGTTACACCTCACCAGTCAGGAAGAGAGAGACACAGGCAGTGTAACATGGTGTTACACCTCACCAGTCAGGAAGAGAGAGACACGGGCAGTGAGACAAGGAGTTACACCTCACCAGTCAGGAAGAGAGAGACACGGGCAGTGAGACAAGGCGTTACACCTCACCAGTCAGGAAGAGAGAGACACGGGCAGTGTAACATGGTGTTACACCTCACCAGTCAGGAAGAGAGAGACACGGGCAGTGAGAGAAGGTGTTACACCTCACAAGTCAGGAAGAGAGAGACACGGGCAGTGAGACAAGGTGTTACACCTCACCAGTCAGGAAGAGAGAGACACTGGCAGTGAGACAAGTCGTTACACCTCACCAGTCAGGAAGAGAGAGACACAGGCAGTGTAACATGGTGTTACACCTCACCAGTCAGGAAGAGAGAGACACGGGCAGTGAGACAAGGTGTTACACCTCACCAGTCAGGAAGAGAGAGACATGGGCAGTGAGACAAGGTGTTACACCTCACCAGTCAGGAAGAGAGAGACACGGGCAGTGAGACAAGGTGTTACACCTCACCAGTCAGGAAGAGAGAGACACGGGCAGTGAGACAAGGTGTTACACCTCACCAGTCAGGAAGAGAGAGACACAGGTTGTGCAACATGGTGTTACACCTCACCAGTCAGGAAGAGAGAGACACGGGCAGTGAGACAAGGTGTTACACCTCACCAGTCAGGAAGAGAGAGAGACACTGGCAGTGAGACAAGGTGTTACACCTCACCAGTCAGGAAGAGAGAGACACAGGCAGTGAGACAAGGTGTTACACCTCACCAGTCAGGAAGAGAGAGACACAGGCAGTGAGACAAAGTGTTACACCTCACCAGTCAGGAAGAGAGAGACACTGGCAGTGAGACAAAGTGTTACACCTCACAAGTCAGGAAGAGAGAGACACAGGCAGTGAGACAAGGTGTTACACCTCACAAGTCAGGAAGAGAGAGACACAGGCAGTGTAACATGGTGTTACACCTCACCAGTCAGGAAGAGAGAGACACAGGCAGTGAGACAAGGCGTTACACCTCACCAGTCAGGCAAGAAGAGACTCAGGCAGTGTGACAAGGTGTCACACCACTCAGGAAGAGAGAAATGCAGGCAGTGTGACATGGTATGGAAATTACAAATGTGGAATAATGGACACAGTTAAACAAGGACAAAACACAAGATGTCTGTAACATACCACAAGTTAGCCAAGGGAAGACATTGGCTGTCTTGGACATAACTTTGACACTGACAATCTCAAAAGGAGAGATACAAGTGGAGAGATGGTCTCTAAGAAAGTATAGTTTACTGGGGTATGTAATGGAAGTCAGTCATCGACAACCATCTGTCTGTCTGGTACATGATTACAGTGGGTCAATACTTTCTGGTGTGGGATCAGCATTCAGGGAACTGTCTTGTGCTGTACATAGTTAGCATGGGAGTGGATTCCACTAAGGAGCAGAAACACTTCAGATATACAGAGAGGAAGGTTGGGACCTACTACAGGTCATTGGTAGTGTTGGGAATCGGAAACCAAATCGACTATCGATTATCAGAGGACTTATCCATTATAATCGAAATATATAAACTTTTAATGTAATCACCAATTTTAAGCGTTTTCCCCAAGGCAATTTCTAATTAATGTTTTTATTAATAACTAACACTGTCATGCAATGAAATGCACGCCTGCAAGAAAGACACTGGAATTGTAATTAAACAATAAAAGTGGTTAGGTTTTTACAATGATTACTGTCATCTTTTAATTGCTTGATTATTTTATTCTATATCATTAAATATATACCAACATTCATGAGTATCCTGACTCTATAAATACAATGCGCATAGCTTTACACTGTTGGGCGCATGTTTGTTCGTGACTGTTAGTCAATTTTAATGGTTAGTTTACTTCATTCAGGTGTATTATACTAAAACAACAAAATTCCGATTAATCGAAAATATGTTTTTTTTACAATCAATAATTATTTTTAATCCTTCTTTCAATCGATTTTCGATCATCGGGAACACCACTAGTCATTGGTCATAATCAAGTGCAGAGGAAATTAGACAAGTATGTCAGAATTACATAAGACAAGTTACAGGAAAGAATGCTTCATAGAAAATGTAAGATAAAGAATCACAGTGTTAAATGATACAGACAATAACACTGTCCCACATTTTGAATACAAGACCTGCTGCATGGCATCTCAATAAAACTTTGCACAAGTATCTGCATTTATAAGACTATAATGGTAAACAAGGGTTCTAATCATCTTTGTGAAGGCTTAGAGAAAAGTGTGTATCCTTGTGTACTGCACTATGTGTTCCTTTGAATGTCATGAATGATAGTATACTATGTAGTACTGTTATATGGGCAGGTGTTGTTGCCCCTAACCTTTACAGCTAAGTCACCAGAGTGATGTACACAGTACAGGTAGGTACTGGGAAATGCTTTCCTCTTCAAGTTTCATTTGTTGCAGTGCCCACTGGTGTGCCAAAATTACGTAAGACTAGTGAATCAAATTATGTTACAACATGTCATAGACCAACCAAGCTGAATAAAAGGTTATAGTTTTTTAGTTCTCTGGAAATTAAACCCACAAATTCAATTCATGGGCTTCACAAAACCAAAATGTTCAGTCGATGTCAAAGCTGTTGGCATGGAAACTCAAAAAAGACATTTTTTTTTAAATCTAAAAAACCTAACTAACAAACGACACAGGTTCACAACTAGAACTATCCATGTGACAAGTTTGGTGAAAGATGTAGAAAGGTGTTACTTGGTAAACAAAGCACATGAAAAAACCCCAGAAAAATCAAGAAATCAATTTTTTCATTTATGTGATTATACTGTTTGTGTTGAGAAATAACAGCAACAAGAAGAAGAGGAATGTGTAAATCATGCACCATCATAAGTATCATGTCATTTGAAGGTAGTATGAATATAACCCATTTTCTAGTATTTGAGTATTGAATCCAGTTCACAAATTTCAACATCTGAAAACTTCATCCATGCTTGCACTTTGAGGTTAACACTTTTCATTAATGGGTAATTCTAACTTCATTTCAAATTTAGTGTTGATCCTACTATTAACAAAGCAAGTGTTACTATGTGTTGGTGGTAGCATGTACAGTTTCAGCGTTGTTTCTTGTATAGCCGGCACTATCAACATAGTACCACCAGAGTGGGAGGTTCCACAACTCTCAGCTTCAGTAATAATTATTAAAATCATATAGGTGATATCTATTATAAATAATACAATATATATCTAATGTCATAATGACTAAATATAAATGTATATAAAATGTTAATTCTCTTTGCTTATTTCCTTACTGTAACAGCCAGCTTTTTTGCAAAATGTTCCTTTTCCTTTTGCCAAGTCTTTATCACTTCAGTGAACATTTATGAAGCAATATCTCTTGTAGTTTTTATCTTTTAGTCTTGTATACCTTCTGTTATTGTCCTGCTTTTCTTCTCTTATTGTCAGTCTTACCTTGAGGTCTTGTTTCTTCCACCATGTCTTGAATGCAACAGCTAACATCTGCAGTCTCCAGTTCTCTTGATGCAGTCATGACACACAAACATACAGGGTCTACAAACAATTTCTATTACATCTTTACACTAAACATGCAGTGAGGTTCTAGCACTTCCACTGCTGCTCATTTAGTTGTTGCATTGGTTCTGTTTAATTGATTTAATGAACGGTGGAGTAACTTGGTAAGTACCGCTAAAATATGGCGATAACTGTTTAGCAGCCAGGACAATATTATTCCTTGGGCCCTGGCCATTGAGCCAAAGAAAAGACAAAAGACTATCCATTTCAGTGTGACAAGGGTACCTTTACTCCAATCAGCAATACTTTTGCCGGTAAAGTGAGTTTGGTTTTACGCTGCTTTTGGCAATATTTCAGCAATATCACAGCGGGGGACACCCAATGGGCTTCACACATTGTACCCATGTGGGGAATTGAACCCAGGCCTTTGGCGTGTGATGAGCAAACACTGCAACCACTAGGCTACCCCACCACCCCAATTTGCTGGTAAAGAGGTATTGCGACCAATTTGTACTCACATCAATCTGGACTTAAAACATGTAAATGAGAGTCAACAGCTGAATGTATTTCAGCTTAGTAATACTGATGGTAGCATTTCAAATGTTTTCTGTGTATGTCTGGCAATGCTCCATGGAATGGCTTCTCTAAAGTCTACCATGATGCAATATACCTGTGAACAGCTTCAGGCCTACCAAAGAAAACCAGCAGAAAACTATGGAACATCTACACACTTTAGCTACAATCCCTGCAGTCTGCATTGTTACAAGTGTGTGTGTGTGGGGTCGTGTGTGTGTGTGAGAGAGAGAGAGAGAGAGAGAGTGAGAGAGTATGTGAGTATGGTTTTATGCCGCTTTTAGCAATATTCCAGCAATATCATGGACACCAGAAATGGGCTTCACACATTGTACCTATGTGGGGAATCGAACCTGGGTCTTCGGTTGACGAGCGAACACTTTAACCACTAGGCTACCCCACCACGCTGCATTGTTATAAGAACATGGCAAATTTTCAATGGAACCAAACCATAAATAACACAAACTGCAACAAGCAGAGTAATTTGTGTGGCTATTTCTACTTGATGAAAGTAGTTATTCCAGTTCCCTTGCTCTCTGCTGGTTTTCTTTGGTATACCTGGGCTTGCTCTGTCCCATCTCGATAGTTTCATCATTACATCTTTCTTTACAGCATTAGTGAATAAATATTAAAGAGCCTAACATTGTCTTTTCTAATATATTTCTCAAAAACAATGTTGGAACAAATTTGTACAAGTTCAGAGTCTCTTTCAGCAATATTCCAGCAATATCAGGGTGGGGGGGGACACCAGAAATGTGCTTCAAACAATGTTGCCAAGTGGGAATCGAACCTGGGTCTCCAGCAAATGCTTTAACCACTTGGCTACCCATCCACCCCCCTGAATCATTGAAATTTATCTCACTTGTTAAATTAGACATGTGATCAATCATCAGGCAAGCTTCAGGTCAAGGTTTTTCCATTTACACCGGAATATATGCAATACTCACAGTACAAGATTTATCTAAGATTCCAATTTGTACTTGATAGGTAAAATTGGGCAAAATGTTTATCTTTTTTTCAAATATCAAATTTCTTTTAAAAGTGCTCATTTTTCTAAATTTGGAAGTATTTTAACACTGAATTGTAACATTGCATTCATTGTAACAATGGCAAACTAAATACTAAAGCCTATTCATTTATTGGTTCTGTTATCAGGGAGGTGCAAGTACACCCCAACAAAATGAATACATTAATTGAAACTATGCCAGCATGAAAGAAGAAATGCTGAAATCAAATTTGTGATTTTTTACTGACTCTTGCTGCAGACATGGGGCTGAATATAGACCTCCAAGCTGGTCAAGATCAATCCTAACTGTGCAAACAACTGAAAAAGCATAGCACAATTATTTCCCCATCCAGTTCTAAATTCTTTCTAAAAGTATTTGGCAGTTATTCAAGACTTGAAGCTCTATGAGGAACAGCTTATGGAGTACTGATAAATTTAATCAAGGCCACCTGACAGTGGGGGAATATAGATGCCCCCCGATTTGGGAATAATCACAGTAACACCCTCTGTGTACACTGTCTGGAACCACATTTTGCATTCCAAGGAAATGTAGGATAAGGCCAGTTAAATTTACAGCTTTAGAAATTCCATTTTTTATGACAAGTACAGTACCATATTTCATGTGTCCTTACTATTCTGTGGACAGTCCTGCTTGAACAATATGAAAATGTTTACTTTGCTTAGATGTTGTTGGTATGCTGCAGTTCATAGCAAAATGGAACCATTGAAAACTGGTTCAGAATTACAGCTCTTCAATGTACCAGTTTCATGAGGACAACTATCATTGGATGTTACTTGTCCTCAGCACAGGTTTCATGCCAGAAGAATAGCACAAATTTCAAAGGCTGCATTAAAGACTAAGGAGGAACAGAAACTTAAAATCTAAAGTCGACACCTGTAGACAAAACAATGGTTTGCGAATCTTCATCCGAATGAAAACCAAATTAATGATATTCTACTGTAGTTCGTAAAGATAAAACAAAGTCATTATTTGAGCTGATAAAAATACCTCTTTTATTATCAGAGCCACCTAACTGTACACATCTAGAGTGTGCCACTTGTATCTACAGTGGGTGGGCACAACACATACAATCAGGTACACGTTGGTCTTTACAAATAGTTAAGTTATATAGAAACCATCGATGAGATAAAACATATGTATGAATGGGATAAAATGATCCTAAAAGTCCTATTCAACCTCTGTACCTCGTATTAAAAATGTCAGTCAAACTGAAATGGTATCGTATGAATTTCCTGCTCAAGACAGTTAAACTGCAATTATAAATCATACATGATTCCTGACTAATGTTTGTTTTTGCTTGATTTTATTCACAATATAAAATATTTACACACTGTATAAAACATAGGCTATTCACACTGGCATACAAAATTTGGAAACTGTTAAAAGATGAGTTTTCGTGGAGGAATCTTTGCAAATATATACATACACTTAAGTCTCAAGCATGCATGCACACACCTTAAAGTTTTCTTCATTCTCAGATGATAGAAACTGTACAATCCTAAAAGCTTTAAGTTCTCATACAGGTGGAGAGGCAAAAGAAATATTCAGATAAGTTGCATAACCTATCCTGCTACAGAAAGTGTACTAGTATGTGTTCATGTTAAAGTCTTGAAAAACATCAGTGGTACTCAGCCATGATAGATGTTTGTTGTTTAATGAATGCCAAGCTGAATTACGCATGAAGGTTTTTTCAATAAAATTATAACTTGTGCATGAACAAACCTGCAGTGGTTGAATAATTGGAACAGTATTTTTTTACACAAAACCGTGGTCAGTTTTAGGATACACAAGGAAACAATTTTGGTGACCCATATGAACTAAAATCATAACACATACAAAGGGTTTACTGGAACTCATGATTTAAATAACAGTGCCTTCTATCTTCATATCCTGTATGAGACGAAATATGTAAGGATAAAATAAATGCTTCTGTTTCACATAACAAATTGCTGCCATCAACATCTTGAAATGTGGGATTTTTAGTCAAATAAAACAACTATAAATATGTCCCTCTCGGATAAAAACATTGTTCAGAAATACTCAAACATATAAACCAGGGTTGATAGGTACAGTGGGGAATAGGGGAACAAGTATGACCAAATCACGTCCTATACATTAATACTACATTGCATAACACAGACTTTAAGGCTTTCAGTAAAGAAAGTCCTATAATTTCAACTGCTCCCGTATCCCCCAAGCATCTATTCATATTAAATAAAAAAACAAAAATATGAACATGAAATAGAAACACCACAGTCATGTTAAAAGCAGTATGGAATTAATAGATGTTGGTCAGATGAGCTGCTTCTTGTTCATTGACGTAATATTCCAGTACAGGTATGACTCCTAAAAGTTTGTCTCACCACACCTTGTATTGCATACCAAATCGTTGTAGGATAGAACAAGGAACTGCTTCAACCCTTGTCCATAAGTATCTAAATGCCCAAAACACTTTCTCGAACTTCTGATAGTGCAGTTGAAAACAAAAGTGATTGATCAAAATAAATAGTTAAATTACACCCAGACATTTCAAATACACAGTGGCCCTCAATGATCAATACTGACTAAACCAACAGAGGAGAAACTGAAGCTTCATGATTATCACAATATAAATATCCACATCATCATTGTATCATCATCATTTCTCACATAGTTTCAGGAAGATAACAGATTCCTCCTGTCTCGCCCACGACCTTCACCCTCATGACACTGATCAATGAATAAATATACAAATGTGAATGAAGAGGTCAAGGTCAGCATGCCTCCAAGATTTCTATAACTCTTGCGATTGGCTGACCCCCTGTGTTTCCAATAGCACTCTGCAAACAAGAATTAATAAGAATATTAAAATAATGGTGCTAGTAGGTTAAAAAGTTGCATTACATATTTGGACATGCTTTTGAAGCATGAAACAAAATGTTTTAAAATTAGTTGTCCAAAGCAGTCATATATATCACAGCTACGTATAAATAATCATGTACTTCAAGCAACGTCCAACACCGTCATGGTAAGCTGACAAGCAATCAACATCCAGCCACCTGATCAAGTGTAGTTAGAACTTACTCTAACCCTGGACTCAACAGAATTCATAAAACAACAGACACTCACAAACTGATCATAGTCACATATTGACGCATATGTACATATTATTTGAACATATTCCTGGAAACCTAGCCACTGAAATAATGATAAAATCCACAAACACTGCAACAAATATGAATTTCATTCAGATATTTCTAGAATAGACATTCTGGATTGCTAGATAATTATGCAAATACAACACTGAGAATTGATGTAACACTTACAGTCAAATTCATAAAACCTAAGAATTTCTTGAGGACTTTAATCATGGAATCAAAGCTGCCATCAGGTAAATACTCCTTGACTCTGTCCACATACATCTGCAACAAGAAAAACAAATATAACATCTGAATCTCCTCACAGACACCAAACAGGTTAGGTGGTTGTCGGATCATAGACTATTTACCTTTCAACAATTCCAGATGAGATCATCTTAACTCCAGAGGAGTAATAGCAACAAATGGTTTCATTACGATAAATCAAAATGTAGGCATGGTTAAATAATGGTCACAATGTAGCATAGGCTGGTTCCCTTACCCTGTTGTCTTGAATAAGACAGCCAATCAGAAGGGCAACATAGGATGCAATGATACTATTCTCCATATGTTTGCCAGCTTTGTGTAAGGCTGAAACACAAGATACATGTATTAAATAAAACTAAACAAACCCTAAATATTAACAAGATAATAGCCACTATATGTGCACAAAAACTATTTGGCTTAACACGTTGACTGCCTATCATACAGTTATTGTTGATATTTTAGAGTGTTTTAACACGTTGACTGCCACAACTATACTCGTATTATCAATGTCTATTCGAATTTGCCACTTCGAGTTATCTCGTAGCTACATCAGTGGTATTTTAAAACAAGTTTCGCCAACATGTGAAACTTGTTTTAAAATACCACTGATGTAGCTACGAGATAACTCGTAGTGGGAAATTCGAACAGAATTGATACTACGAGTATAGTTGTGGTGGCAGTCAACATGTTAAAACACTCTAAAATATCAACAATAACTGTATTTAGAATCTCACTCAAAATATTAAATAGTGTGCTAATCTAATTTGTGGCATAAACAAAATGGACTCAACAAAAACTATATCACAAACTAAAATATTTAATCAAGACAGAAAATTAGAAAATTGTTTAACAACAATCAGCTGATTCTTATTCACTTTCTACCACTTGGTAATAATTGGAAAATTTGTGAATCTACTCAAAGTCTTCCTTAACTCAGTTTCATACTTGCTTTGGGTTAAAAGGCCCCAACACAAAAGTACACACATTACAAGACCATGTTCTGCAACACAAGATCCATGTATTAATAACATGTACACAGAATGTCTCTGTCCCTCCTCACCTTGAGTGAAAGTCTCCTCATCATCCAGCACACTTGGCTCCTCCTGACTCTCAGACTGGGATGGCTCTGGGTCGCTGTTTTGCTGTTTCCGAAGCTTTTCTGCAGAAGCCACAATCCACTGCACTCCAGCCTCCGATTCCTGCCACTCTCCACTGGTGTTATGGGACGGTTGGTCAGTACTGGACGTTGATTCATCCTTCTGCTGTTCCTCCATTGCTCGTGCTGCCTTTTCTCTCTCACAGAACAACTGCAACACAATACAGCTGTAACTATCTTGCGGCAACTTCTTTCAGAGGCATTTAGAAGTTGGAGTATGAGATATATGCTTTATAATGGTGTTGACACTGACACCAAAATGTTGCTCCTATTGTATCTTATCCTTTCTTACCTTGCGGCAGTAAAAAAGTGAGAAGCATAGAAGACAATCTTATCATTTCTGAGTGTAAAATTAGACACTGTAATAAACTATGGATTACAGTGAAACCTGTTGCTGTTTATTATGTAGTGAGTGAGTTTAGTTTTATGCTGCTTTTGGCAATATTCCAGCAATATTATGGCAGGGGACACCAGAAATGGGCTTCACACATTGTACCCATGTGCGGAATCGAACCCCGGTCTTCGGTGTGACGAGCGAATGTTTTAACCACTAGGCTACCCTACCGCCCCATTTATAATGGAAGGAATGCCACCACCTCCATAACCCCTTTCTCCAAACGATGACAAATGTCCTCTTATTAAACAAAGTAATTTGGATGGATGGCTATTGTCAGTGTCTTGCCATTCAGCTATGGTGAAAAGTTTTTCAAAATGGAATACAGATGTAATTCACTGGATAACAAAGGATGCCCATTCATTCACTCCAGGGATTTATTTTGCATTCTACACTATGTGCCCTTGGCAGGCAAACTGACATTGCTTTCAATGTTAACATTTTAAAAGAGATTGGGTGTTCATAGCAAAATTGTAAAATTAGCCTCTTGTTCTTTTTAGGTTCTGTTATGGATGGAATACAATCACCCATGCATCTCATCAGAGTAACCATATTTACATTTTATTCCCATACAGGAATTTTCTGTTTCAAATGGTGTTGACTTGGGTCTAAATATCTTTCTCTGTGCAGGCATAGATATATCCCTGCACTATCCGTTTTACATTACACAAATAATGCTAAATCCTTATACAAATTCCTACTGAAAATATATCCTGAACATCATGGCTTATCTAATGGAAATAAAGTTTACAAACAATGAATAAGCAAGGAATCATTTGGAGAAACTACAATGTTGCCTACCTGACCATATCTGTAATCTGTTGTTTGGAATTAATGAGAAACACATCACTAAGGGCAGTCATTTTTTTAGCCATATTGTTCAAGATTTCATTTACAAAAAACATCTCAGGCATTTTGTGACTATTACTGACCATCAAAGTAACTCACTATCCAGTCTATAAGTAAACAAACTGCATCTGATTGATACTTAAGCTTATATATTGACAGAATATATCCAATGTCACAAAAGTGTGTTATGGAACAAGAACAAGGCTTGTATGGCATTAACTGTTCTTCATTAAAAAATGTCTTTAGTTCAAGTATCCAGGGATCCATCTTGATTTGTTTGGAATCAATATTCAGTCCTGCAATTGTCTTTAAATATTCGAAAATTGGAATTACACAATTCCCAATTCATGGTGTCCACAGTTCAAACTAATGTTATGTTATTGTACGGCGATTTGCATTTCTTGACCAATGTAGAGGAATAGCCTTTTGTGGTACGTCTTAATGTTACTGCACAGAATGTAAAATGATATGTCAAATAAACTCAGGATTTAGAAAACAAAAACAAAAACAAAAATAGAAAAGAGTTTCCCCACATTGCCTACAAAGGGCATTTAGTTTAGAATCATAGATAAATTCCTAGATATCTCCTTGAAATATCACATTCTTCCTTCCGTCCCTTTTCTCAATTGTCACAAAAGAAAAACGATAAGGAATTGCACAACATCCAATACCAACTGAAGCATATCAAATTCCAAGTGTGATATACAAATTGATGCAACTGACATTTACTCAATTCCACAAGCAGGGCCGAACAACCAGTTAAATATCTGCAAAATCTGCCATCCCTCATTCCACACACAGTAAATTCCCCTAAAACCAAGCTAGCAAGTCTCAGATTAAGTCTAGTCCACTGCACACATTTCCTGCTGCTAACAATGTGAAGCTTTCCACATCATCATCACATGTATGCCTAAAGGCCTTCCAAACTATTTGCAATGTGATTGTGGAACGTCCATGTTAGCTTAAGCTCTTTGAAGTTGCTTCTGCATGTTTGTTTGTCAACAACAACAGCTTAAGAGTGGAAAATGCTGTGGGTTTGGACAACAAAGACGCCTTCATCTAGCCAGGTATGTCTCTCGCTGACGGCTTCTTTCTCCTGCTATTACCACATACACAACAACTGTACACTCACACATCACCAGCTTATCACACAATGCTTTGTATCTACATAGGAAGAACAGTCCGAATGCTCGACAATCACAGACTGAACATAGCAGGTATTAACAAGGATTAGATGCAGTTCACTGTGGGGCTTCATATCATTCTATTGCTAATATGCCGACACTGGTTGTGGACCTCACACATGTCTGACAATTTGTATAATTAACCAAATTGTAAACATGAGTAAACATGGCTCCTTGTGAATTGGTCGCATTTGCGAGTAAAATTTGGTAAATGCAACAAAATAATCTGAAACACTTAGCCTTTGTTGAGTGAGGTAAAAAATCAAGGCAGTTATTCCAGTTTTCATCATAAATAATTCCGACGTTCCGATCGGCTATGGGATTATTTACAAAATATTTATCTATTGTGATCTCTAATAGTGGAACTTAGTAAATCTGACAATATGTCAACGATAACTGAAAATCTGTATGGCAGCTAACACTAAATTTTGGATAGTAAATTTTCATTTTCATTTAGCTAATAACAATTAGTCAAAATATGAACTTGGAGGCCTGGTAAAGGACAAGGGTCAAATATTTGAGAACATCTTATGTCTTTCATGGGGACACTGAATATCACATTCATTTTTGCAAAGGTGAGTAATGGAACACTACTTATGACAATAATATGCAAGTAACATTACTGCAGCCTGCAGTCTGGGCCATGCATCAACCAGTGACAACATTGGCAGCAATCTACACCGACAGGGTACAATGTCAAACTAACAGGCGGGTCACCTAATGCAACCACCTGACCCATGACTGGCTGACTGTCCCAACATAATATCTGCAACCAAAGTGACTTAATGAGATTTAGTTATAACACATTATATTTGGGATTACACTTTCTCCAGAAAGTACAGATTCTAGTACTCTTGTTGGGTGGAGTCTCATCCAGGATCCGAACGAAGACTCTCAGATCAGGCACTTCCATCTTGTGGAAGCCTGAGTGGATTAGATGGCTGACTTTGTGTGCTGAGCCCTTATTCTCGAAACGTTCGTAGCCTTAAGAATTCTAAATTTGATCATAGCAAATGTGTTAAGAATGGGCTTAAGAAGTTCGTAGGGCTACGAACGTTTCGAGAATAGCTGGCCTGGTGATTAGGTGCCTGACTCTGAGAGTATGGGTTCAAATCCCGGAAGGGACTCAACCCAATATAAGTACTAGAATCTGTTCTGAATGAGAAAGTGTAATCTCAAATATGACATGTGTTACGTTTGATCACTTTCTAAATTGCACTGTGAATTCAGAGATTCAGCTAGTTGTACTTTTTAAAAATAAAGTGTTTATTATTGAACTTCAGTAAATGTACATTCATAACTTCTTTCATCCCATCAACACCATGTAATCTCTTCAGGGACAATCCCATTATGATGGGGGTCACTCTAATGCACAGAATTTCAACCCTGGTGAGACTTCCTCCAGGCTTACGCACCTCGATAAGGGCCTTGACAGCAGACACTTTTCCTGAGGAGAGTGGAATCTGGTTCTCTATGAGGTGGCGTCGGTTTGATAGGCAGTGCTCCACCATGTTGATCAGCAGCCCAATACACTGAAGGAGGAGGAGACAAAACTCACTCACACAATCATTGTATTAATCTCACACTATATAAATGGAAGTGAAATTTCTGTAGAGTTGTTCCAAAACAATGAAAGCATATTGCCCAATAATCATACATCATAAATCACATATATTCTCGTGTTCTTCTTTTTATGGAAAATAAAATAAAACAACAACACCACATACCACCGCCCCCCCAAAAACAGACGACACTGATTATCTCCCTTGGATTTAAGTTCTCTGATTTGTTCATGTTCTTTTAGAAAATGCTCCATTTGGGAGAAAAAAGAACATGACCCAGATGTTAACCTTCAACTGTGAGACCATCAGTAGACCAATTTCCTCAATCTCATTCCCAGTCTCTGTATATGAAATAATATGTTGCTTTCTCACCAGGACAAGGATGTCAAACTTCTGGTCGGCAGGTGCATACTGTGTAGTGGAGAAAACACACAGCAGCACACACTCCATCAGTCCTTCCTGCTCCCCCACCTTGGTACTCCCAAACTCTGCAACATACACAGGATACACACCATTTAGGAAATATTCAACTAGGTTCCTTGTTGTACTGATAATAGAGTCTGTAATATGTTGCTTTGGTTTAAACAATATTTATTGTTCAAAAGAGCATGTGCATATAATACATTAACAAAATGGAGTGGATTGGCAAACAAGCCTGTGGCTTATATCAATGCCTTTCCACATGGTGCAGAATATACAATGAGGGTACACTACATATTACAATATATTTAGACAAATATACATGACAAACATAAAACATAAATTCTAGAGCATGGAGGTGAGGTGAAATTGGGTTTAACGTCGTGCTTCAGAATATTTCGCTCATATGATGACGTGCATGCGTGTGTATGTGTATGTGAGGCTGCTTGTACTTTATAGTGCTAGCTCACTGAGATACCATGCCGCAGTGAAGTATGAATACCCCACTCAGACACATTATACTGACTCCGAGCTGACCAGTCTCTGTTGTACCCATTAATGCCGAGCGCCAGGCAGGGACCAACAAGTACCATATTTTAACGTCTTTTGGTATGACGCAGTCGGGGATCGAACCCGCGTCCTTCCGCTCTCCGGGCGGACGCTCTAACCACTACACCACGGAGGCGGTCCTCTAGAGCATGGAAGATCAATTTTAAATACGAAAAGACAGTAGATGTTAAATGTGAGGAATCAAGTGAAATATTACCAATTTTCTTAACGTGGCGCTTATTTTGGTGGAATAATAACTTAGGTGGCGACAGGTAGAAGTGTCTTCTTATTATGTTGCTTTATATAGATGACTATTCAAATGATTTCAAATGAATGTTCAGTCTGGATGCATGGTCATAAATCCTGTAAACCTGTTGTCAGCCCATGGTTGAGAAACCACACATAGCACAGCTGCTGAAATGAACACATATATAGCAGCAAATTCACCTTGTACACATCCACTGTTTACTGCTTGTGAGACTTACCATTGTCATGTGTGACATTGAGGAGCACCGCAGGATGGCGAGGACACAGCTGATGATTGTGTAGCCCAGCGTCTCTTTCACCATCTTGTTCTTCTCGGGGTCCTCAGTCACAGGATACATGGGCATGCTGTCCTCACAGGCTTGGAGGACTCTGCAAAACATGACAATCTCACTTAGCCACCCAATCATTAACCTCATGAAGACCCCTAACAACTACACAATGACATGATGACTTAGAATAAGTGGGGAGAATGTTGTTCAACACTGAAGGTAGTGAGCTATGTCAGTGGTATGACATTTATATCAACTCAAACACTAAAGTCTTGACGTAAAATCACAGTGACTTACCACCCAATTTCAACCAACTTTTTGACAAGGATGAGCTGACATATTTAAACTCAAAGAATAAAAAGACATCTAATTGTGATCTAGTATTGCTCTTATCCGCATTGCTCCATAGAGGCCCTCCATTAATAGCTTAAGCATAACTTCACCTTAATCTGGTGGCAGCACAGGAGTTGTAGTCTCTTATTAACCCAAGCAACCACCAACAACAAGCTTTCCCACAACAGTGCACCACATACACCTTGCTATAGCTCTAGTAGACCTATTTCCTGTATTTGTGAATTGGGGATTGACGCAGGCCTGGAAGGGTCTTTGTACAACATCAATCTAGTCCTTTTAACAGTGAAATACAAGTCAAAGCTGTAATGCGAACTACAGCCATAACAGCGTACTGCAGACTTGGGCCCAATATGCCTCAAGGTAGGTCTAGATTATTCCCTGCATTCTCTCCAGGTTGCTACAAGTATGGGCACTATGGGTTGTTCTGTCCTGGAACATGATGACAACTGCCTTACTTTCAGAAGACTGGTACATCTACTCACCTACAGATGGAAGTGATCAGCAGTGCATTCTCATAGGAGATCACATAGCTTTGGTTATCTGTGTTCATATAAGTTATCTGCAAACAAACACAACAGAATCACTTTACAACTGTAAAAGACGATCTAACATTTCACTATAACTGTAGTGGTTCAGTAAGGCCAGTTCAAGTTCAACTTATATCGATCAGTATTATGTCAGTCTATGGCTTTCACCATGTATTTTATACTTCTACATGTGTTACGTTAGTTGATCTAATGATCAAATGAGCCCCAAACCCACCATATTACAGCAACCATCAATCAAAATATACACTGACACATCACCAGGTGTACTTACATTCTCTAATACTCGCAGGCATCGATCTAGTTTCCTCAAGTTTGGCAACGACTTGTCATTTGACACAATCTCATGGCCTACATATTGCGAGCAGGTGTTGACTGAAATCAATAAGGAATGATGACAGAGCATTGACAGTATGATCTCTACCCTAAAAAAGCAGTGAAACTGGTCATGACCACTTGATTTAACTACCTGTAATATATGTGGAATAGTACTTATATTTAATCCACTGAATCAGGACTCAATACATATCAGTATATGTAACACAATCTAAACTGTGAATAAAAATTTCAAGAAAACTATATCAGTTACTAAAAGATACACATAATAATTAGTAACAGTTCAAATGACAGTCCTTTCTGAGTCTTCAGTACCTTACCTGTATTTACAATATGATCTAGAGCTCCCTGAGATCGCAGCTCCTCCTTGAACCACTCGCCAGCCTTCCGGGATGTCAGGCTCAGCAATGACTCCATGGCTAAGTTACCGGTCTGCAATGTTTAAACCAGAACTCTTTTATATCTCATCTATCAAGAGAAGAAGCATGTAAGGAAACTGCTATTTAGTTTCTCACCAACAATCCAACTATAAAAGCAACAATCAAATTTGGAAACCAATGCATGTGTTATAACGGAAGTAATGGTTTGTTGATCAAGGTGGTTTTCAGCAACATCCCAGCAGTATGTTGAAGGCTTGTAAACAACTGAATCAGGGCCATAAACTTCACCTACTGAAACTTCATCCATGTTTCAGTCTTTTGGGAAACAGTAATACATAATCAACACACACACCAGGTATAAAAACTCAATCCATATTGTCACATCATATGAAAGGCAAAGTGAGTGAGTGAGTGAGTTTGGTTTTACGCCGCTTTTAGCAATGTTCCAGCAACATCACGCCGGGGGACACCAGAGATTGGCTTCACACAATGTACCCCTGTGGGGATTCAAACCCGGGTCTTTGGCGTGACGAGCCAACGCTTTAACCACTAGGCTACCCCACCGCCCCTTGAAAGGCAAAGGTTGCTGGAATCATTCTTAACCGGGACTGTAAGTATTTGAACAAAAATAAACCAAACCCCCCAAACCCGCAAATATATTCTTTGAGTAATGTCTTACCGATATGGTATCCAAGTCCATCTTGGTCCCAACATTCTGCATCTGTTCACACAGTTCATACACACGCTGCCTGGTACGCTCAAGCTCCTTGAGATCAGACTGACCAAGCTGTACCTCACCATTCTTCTCGGAGTCCACCTCCAGGAGTCGAAGCATGAGATCCAAACTCTCTTGGTCCAGGTCCATGTTCAACCGGTCCTTGCTCAGCATGTACATCATTGTGGCAGTGCTCAGTGCCAGACTCTTAAGTAGGAACAAACAGGGATCTGGTCATTGTCAAGTTTTTATAAACAAACCATCACAAGGTATGATTGTTTCTTAATTATTGTTTGGACTAACTTGAACATGAGCACTTATAACATGGCTTTAGTTGGTGATTCTTAAAGGTGCCAATAGACCATTTTTAGGACTACATTGCTTGTGAAGAAAGAAGGATATACAGATTAAATAATTGTATCACAACTATTCTTAATGTCAAAAGCTTGCCTAATGAACTAAAAATAAGGTTTCATCTTCTGTGCGAGTTATCAGCATTATCGCTGGAAATCTTCATTGACAGAAAAAAATATCACGTTTTAATTATCTGAATACTGAACAAATTCTGCAAAAAGCTTAAAGGTCACAGGCAACCAAAAAATCAAATATAATTAAAACACAATTATCACTTATTCATGACATATAATATACATTGCTGGTTATGAAAAAACATATAAACAAAATTATAAGCGTACAATCGCAAATCAAAAGTGCAATATTGTGTACTTGGGTTTACTTCCCAAGAAACGAAGCAGCCGGGATACCGAACCCAGTCAGAGCGGGTGGGTGTGCACTCAAGTGTAACGGCTGGTTCATTTGCAGATGCCCTTGCGGCTCATTGTGTGTGTATATATATAGAGATGTTGGGTTTTGTAAATACATGCTCATTTTTTGTGTATAACATTTTGCAATCAACAGACATCATAACATGTCATGTGTTCAAGTATCACACCTGCCTGTCTGTGTAATTACATAATGTGACAGAGACCGAACTCGGGCCATAAATCAATGCGTTTTGTTTATGGTGTATAGCCTGATTGGTGTTAAATTCAAATTGCATGTGATCAGTGATCGCAGTTGTGTATTGAATATTGTCATTAGCAGACAGGCAGGCAGACACACAGGTGTCAATAAAACAAAACATTGAATTTTGTCTGTGACAACGACAGATCTATATCACAGTTAGAAATTCTGACATTGCTTTTAAGTAATGAACTGAGAAAGTGACTCGGTAAGAAGAATGTGTGGTGAAATAGACAAATGAAATTATATAAACAGTTTTTCTACTGTAATAACATATAAAAAGCTCGCGCCTGTGAGATATCAACAAAACATTAGGAAAATAGCTCACACCAAAGCCTTCACCGAGTATTCACCGGACAGCCCACTTCAAAGTTGCGCGAACCTATTTCACTGCACACGAGCTATGAGTGCAGCCCAGCTGTTAAAACCAGCGGGTTTTTTCATCGCGTTATTTTTCAACTTTATAAGTTGAATTTGCATTTTTGATGATTTGTTTTCGGAAAGTCCATACCGAAAGGTATCAGAATCTGAAAAGTTGTGTTTTACGTTGCATGTGACCTTTAAGTTCATTCCATTATTTAGGACCATATCATTACATTGTCTCACATTATTGTGTTCAAAAACATATGACTGTCAATGGATATTTTGAACACTTTTACCATAAATATCATGAACAAATAGCTGTTGCACAGTTTGAATTGATTTTCACATACATGTACATATATAGCTATTACTTTTTTCCAGGTTGACATCTGTATTTGTATTGCACTCCTGAATGCAAACATTGGCTTCAGACATTTTACTGACACTTCACTCAGTTGCCCCGGGCTCCAGCTGAATCAATCAATGTGTCACATCTTTGAACCAACATTTCTTTTAACCTCAATATTGTGTTTTCTCAACAAAATATTACCCATAAGAATGCCATTCACCCCAATGTTTGATAATTAGCTAAAAACATTGTTACTAATAATTTCTTCTTCTAGGTCAATTTAAGCAAAAGTTCAATGTATTTGGAGTTTCAACCAGTATTTGCATGAAGCCAAGTTCCCGTGGTCACAGGTGTTGAATATTCCACAGCTGCATGACACACTGACTGGCTGATACTACTCTGGCAAGCTACACTTACAGGATTTGTGTTGGCATCATGCAGCATGGTGAAGATCTTGGTCATGATGCCATGGGCTCTCAAGTGCATGCGGAATGCAGGTAGAGTGCACTTTCCAGCCAGCTGGATACAGCTGAAACCAACACATGGCAACACATTTAATTGTGAGATCTCTTAAACATTTTTAAATTACTACTGGGTTCATTCAAATCATCCAACCCACCGACTACAGCACATCGTTCAGATGCCCAAACACTACCCACATACACTGCTGTGTGAAGCACCAACCCAACCAACCCATTGACTGTATATAGTGTTGTGTGAAGCACCTACCTCAGATATCCAAGCCACCGACTACATACATGTGAAGCACCTACCTCAGACATCTTACCAACCAACTACATACACTGTTGTGAAGCACCTACCTCAGACATCTTACCAACCAACTACATACACTGTTGTGTGAAGCACCTACCTCAGACATTTTACCAACCAACTACATACACTGTTGTGTGAAGCACCTACCTCAGACATCTTACCAACCAACTACATACACTGTCGTGTGAAGCACCTACCTCAGACATCTTACCAACCAACTACATACACTGTTGTGTGAAGCACCTACCTCAGACATCTTACCAACCAACTACATACACTGTTGTGTGAAGCACCTACCTCAGACATCTTACCAGACATCTTACCAACCAACTAGACATACACTGTACTGTGTGTGAGCACCTACCTCAGACATCTTACCAACCAACTACATACACTGTAGTGTGAAGCACCTACCTCAGACATCTTACCAACCAACTACATACACTGTTGTGTGAAGCACCTACCAGACATCTTACCAACCAACTATACACTGTTGTGTGAAGCACCTACCTCAGACCTTACCAACTACTACACACTGTTGTGTGAAGCACCTACCTCAGACATCTTACCAACCAACTACATACACTGTTGTGTGAAGCACCTACCTCAGATATCTTACCAACCAACTACATACACTGTTGTGTGAAGCACCTACCTCAGACATCTTACCAACCAACTACATACACTGTTGTGTGAAGCACCTACCTCAGACATCTTACCAACCAACTACATACACTGTTGTGAGAAGCACCTACCTCAGATATCTTACCAACCAACTACATACACTGTCGTGTGAAGCACCTACCTCAGATATCCAAGCCACCAACTACACACTGTTGTGTGAAGCACCTACCTCAGACATTTTACCAACCAACTACATACACTGTTGTGTGAAGCACCTGCCTCAGACATCTTACCAACCAACTACACACACTGTTGTGTGAAGCACCTGCCTCAGATATCCAAGCCACCAACTACACACTGTTGTGCAAAGCACCTACCTCAGACATCTTACCAACCAACTACACACACTGTTGTGTGAAGCACCTACCTCAGACATTCAACCCACAGTGCTGTGTAAAGAATCGACCTCACACTCAATCCACTGACTACATACACTAAGATGTGACATATCTTCCTCACATCTAACCCACTGAAAATATACACTGCTGTTTGCAGACCTTTCCCTCAACATCCAACCCGCTGATGATGTACACTGTATTGTGAAACACCTACCTTAAACACCTGATTGGCATAGGTTCTGTGTCTTGAAGGCCATCTAACAGATATTCCACATCATCCATGAAGTCTTGTGTCTCTCCTGATTCCTGCACCTCAAAGGCCTGCTTCACATTCCGCACAACCGTGAACAGCTGCAAACAAAGATCAATGCTAAGTGATTCTAATTGTACGCACGATCTTAGTATGATGACTATCCAAAGTGTAATGTCATCGAACATCCTTAAAACAAATTTTGAACAATATCCTTTGTCCTCAATAATGATCTGATGATGTTGTAATACAGTATAAAATGTTGGTCCTACCGGACGATGTTCCTTGTTGACTCTGATGGATGTGTAGGCCTCATCCCCAAGTCTGCTTGGCCAGTGGACGGCCCTGGTCAGTTTGGGAGCTGACTTTGCCTTAGGATCTGGTTCAGCAAACCCTTTTAATGCCTTCACGTTTACTGTAGGTTGTGGCTTGCTTTCCTCCTATGGTAGAAGGTAAAGAACCTCATGATGTACTGATATATAGCATGAATTACTTGACAACTGGAACATTAGACACTGACACACAGTGAATATTTTCACTGTATGTGTCTTCCTGGAAAAACACCATGGCATTTATTCCCAGCCTTTTTCTACTGAAACTGTCTATAAAAGTCTGACAGCAGATGGCACTAAGGATCTGATAATTAACTTTTGTTCAGGTTTCCTTTCCTTTCAGGAGGGACAGTTTATATGTTTTTACCATACATTGCATGTAGATCTTTTCAAGACATTTAGTTTTCTTAAGCATGCATTGGAGAGTTTATTATTTCATAAGGACTGTTTATTAAAAAGCATTTTGAATCACTGTCATGTGGCTTAATGACAGTACATAGAGACAGAAAGGGTGGAGAGAAACCTCTTTGGTCATGTACATGTTGACTTCAAATAAGAATATCCGTGGTTCAAATCCCAGCACGGGTTCAGAAATTTTAGGGCCACTACAGTAGGACTTAAAATGAAAAGCAAACAGAATAGTTCTTTCCTGCCATAATCATATCTGGTGGTGATTAAGCCTGAGTAACTGACAAAGATATAACAACATTTCACAAAAACAAGGACTTTCAGTTTGACCAAAATGTTTAAATAACATACCATTTGAAACACATATGAAGAATCTCTATATCATACAGAAATAATATACAACAAACATTTGAGTTTGACCACTGACAAATAAAGTGATAAGAAGCGAAACCCTGGTGTGGTCATGAGGCAGACAAAATCACTCTCCACAGATACTGTATCAAGCTCTTTCTTTATAGCAGGTATCCAGTAGAAATATGTCACTACAAGATCAATTGGTGAACTTTAAGAAATTTTACCATCATCCATAAAACAGATAATACTTACTTTATTCTATAATACAGAAGTGCTCAGTAGCCTAACGCTTAGTCTCTGAATGTATATATATATTTGATTGTAACAAATAAACCTATTCAAACTGAAAAGGAGTCCCACTCCAGAGACCAAAGATTCGGAACCTGGGGAAATCTAGACTTGCTTCATTTAGAGCTTTAGCATAGCAGGGAGGACTAGGCTGTATGGAAAATAAAATGGTTAAGGGAATGTGAGACTGACTAGAGTCCACAGAAATGCTTACCTTTGATGATGGGTTGCCATGATCCAAGCTGCCTTGCCAGGACCGAGGATTGTACACCGCTTTTGTTGGAGACTGAAAGACAATGTGCACATGAACATATTATATTCTCAAACATAGAAATCTCTTCAGTAATCAAAATGTACAAGCAAACATATCATTGGTCAAACAGACATGTGCATGTCTTTCTTTCCTATAGGTTTTCTTACACTTGTGTAATGAATTTTAAGTGTTGTGTCATTTGAACTCAAAATATAATAGAATGGATACATTTTACACTGGAGAAGGTAAGGTGAAATGAGGCTTAGGTCAAGGGGAGGTGAAATGGCATTTAGGGCGAAGGGGGGTGAAATGGGGTTTACGGGGAGGGGAGGTGAAGTCATGCTTAGGTCAAGGGGAGGTGAAACAAGGATTAGGAGGAAGGGAGGTGAAATGAGGCTTAGGTCAAGGGGAGGTGAAAGGGGTTTAGGAGGAAGGGAGGTGAAGTGAGGCTTAGGTCAAGGGGAGGTGAAAGGGGTTTAGGAGGAAGGGAGGTGAAGTGAGGCTTAGGTCAAGGGAGGTGAAAGGGGTTTAGGAGGAAGGGAGGTGAAATGAGGCTTAGGTCAAGGGAGGTGAAAGGGGTTTAGGAGGAAGGGAGGTGAAATGAGGCTTAGGTCAAGGGGAGGTGAAAGGGGTTTAGGAGGAAGGGAGGTGAAGTGAGGCTTAGGTCAAGGGGAGGTGAAAGGGGTTTAGGAGGAAGGGAGGTGAAATGAGGCTTAGGTCAAGGGGAGGTGAAAGGGGTTTAGGAGGAAGGGAGGTGAAATGAGGCTTAGGTCAAGGGGAGGTGAAACAAGGATTAGGTAGAGGGGAGGTGAAATGGGGTTTATGGTGAGGGGAAGTGAAACAAGGACTACGTCGAGGAGAGGTGAAATAAGGCTTACAGTGAGGGGAGGTGAAATGTGGATAAGGGCGAAGGGAGGTTAAAAGGGATTTTGGGCAAGTGGAGATGAAATAGGGTTTAGAATTGCATAAAGGTTTAGTGCATCACTACAGTAATGTGCATGTGACTAATATGGGTTTTATAATACTAGTCTCAGTGTTTTGATGTATAACATGAACACAGGAAATATTATTCTTGAAAGAAACATAAAGGTTCTGTAATTTGAAAGTTGATAAACTGTATCAAACCATTATATTACTTTACAGAACCCTTGATATTAATCAGTGGGTGTATCAGCCACTAGTTCTGCAAGTCAAAGTAAAACCCAATAGCCAACTGAAGCACCATACCACAGTTTAGCATGGATACCCCACGCCTTCACAGCATGCAGACTCCTTGCCAACCAGTCTTGTTTATCCCCTTAATGCCGAGCCCCAGGCTGGGCAACAACAACTACAATCTTTTTATGTGTTTTGGTAATGACAGCCATTGGGGATCGACCCAACAAGAATTCACTTGTTTGATAAATAAACTGATTTAAGATCCATACATTAAAACAACCGCTCATCCCTCATTCCACTTTAGGAATGATAAAGTTGGTTGGTGTTTAACGCCACACTCCACAATATTCCAGCAATATGGTGGCAGTTTGTAGGGGAGAAATGGTACGCTACCATGTAATGGTACGTATTGCAGTACAAGGCCTTCGGTTTGGGTTCGTTTCGGTTCAGTGTATGAGATATGATCATAATGTAGAAAACTGAGCCAAAGAGCCAAACCATACATTGTTTAATAACATGGGAAAGTAAACAACCATAATATTTGTTATTTTGAATGGACAAAACTGTCATTTTATGACTAGATAGAAATGACAGTATGAAAACACTGAATTTTTGGATTGCATCACAGTATACCCGAACCTGAATAAAAATACTGTGGTTCTACTAATAGAACCTAGCGATCTGTAAATAATCAAGTCTTGACTAGACAATCCAGTGATCAACAGCATGAGCATCAATCTACACAAATGGGATACGATGGCATGTGTCAACCATGCCAGTGAGTCTGACCACCCAATCTGGTTAGTCGCCTCTTACGACAAGCATTGGTTGCTGAAGGCCAATTCTAACCCAGATCTTCATGGGTAGGACTGATAAAGAAAGCCCTATGAATTTTCACTTCAACTAGTATTTAATTGTAGATTAGTTTAATGGTAAACTATAGACAAAAATCACTGATCTGAAAGATATATAGGCAGATCTGAGTGAATTTACACCATCAATATATTTGGTAAGGTCAATAATTCTGCACAGTCAAAAGCATATACAAAGGGAAACCACTCCCGTCTAGAAACTAAGATTATCTGCCCTTGAGCTATCCAAAAGGTCACAGACATTACTAACGGCTTGCAGACATTTTATGTCTTATCCTTCCCTTGAAGAGTGAAAATAAAAGGCAATGTTAGAACTTAAGTACATTATAATCTGATGCAGGCCCTGTCTGTCATGCCATTTTGTCAAGTTTATTCACAGGTGACAATGATCTTAGTTGCTTGGATTGGTCTGAACCAATTCTAGCGTATAATGATCTTAGCCTACAATTACTTTGTGGAAGTGGATGGTAATTGTAGTCAAAGCCAGAGATTGTGAGTTTAAGGATTTATGATCACTGTAGCACTAATACTATTTTATGCAAGTGGGCCCTGGTCCAGTCTATTGACACATTCATAAGTATAGCGAATGTCACCCAACATTTGCTAATAGTAACGTACAGGAACACGCAGCATGTATTCTGACTTCTGTGAGCAAGCTCATTGTGATGAATTTGTAGATGCACTATGAGGTCAAAATGTGTCACAAAACATTTGGTATAGAGATATTTTTTTCTTTCAATCAATTGTTTATTTCATCTTGTGATAAGAAAATTTAAACAATGCTCTTGACAAGAAAACATATATTGCATTATTATACGGCCCTCTCAAAGTGATTTTTATAACCTTCCTCTGAAAACTATATCATATATCAATGTTCAGGCAACTTCTTGTAAAAAGTGGTGATTCACTCAAGTGGGATAGAAACATTATTTTTGAAAACATTATGTACTTTGTCATTAAAAAATAACATAAAAGGAATCAAGACTATGCAATATTCATTGTTATAGAGTCAGGTTCCCTGAAGTGTTATGAACTATTTAAATAAAATCGCTAGGAACTGGCTTCAGATATTAAACTCCATGTGGGGGTTAGAACCTGTTCTCACCATCGTAATGGGCTAACCCATTAGCCATTCAGCTACCCACGAACCACTAAGCTATATTTACCAGGTTATGGTATTGTTGATGAACTATCATACAGCTATTATTGTGTGAAATACATTGGAATGACTTACAGCATCTGTACAGTACAAACAGTTGCCATTGTGATTGAGAGCATGGTGAGAAAATTGAGGTTCAAAACATATGTCCAAATTTAGTAGCAAACATTGGCATATCATTTGTCTTGCACTTATTTTGTAATAGTGATATATGCTATATGAATGGGACAAACTGCTATATGTCGTGTTTAACATTTAAATATCAATCAAAGAGGTTATGGCATGAAAATACAACATTTGATATAGGATATATCATGGGCATACCATTGATATGTACCATAGATGGGCCACTAAGACATCACAGCCAAGATCCTACGAATGTCATTGTTTATTGATTTATCAACAAATTTTGAAAGTTGATGCTGTATAAATACATTTTTATGAGCAATCAATATGAAATGTATATTTACTGCCAGTAATCAGTCATATCTATTGAGACTTCAAAAATTAAAACGAATGAAAAAAGAGCAAATTCAATTCTAAACATTTAATGGATCAGCCCAGTTCATGTCCAGCATTAAATCTATTAATTGTAAGTCTATATACAGTCGAACACCGTTGACTCGATATTTACGGGACCAGGAAAAACTATCGACTTATCCGAATATCGACACATCAGAGTTGGGCATATCATCACATACCAACATGAAAGAAATGAAAGAAAACAAAAGAAAACAGTAGATTGCATGTCTATTATTTACCATTTGGTATCATTTTATAGCCCCACAACACAATAGCGTTTAATTGACTCCTAATCCGCATTTCTCAGTCGGCAATTTAGTAACAACCCAACAATCAATTGCTTGTCACGTGATGACACAAGTCCCTGATTAGACTCTCACTATGTTTTGATTCGATACTATAATCCGTTATCAGGAGTGTTAAGTTGAAATTGGGAGTTCATCCTAGTTAGATAAACAAACAAGTGACACCTACAACACTATTAGCCTTAATTAGCTTACACTACCGCTACCTTTGATTCATGCCGCAGCATGTGTGTAAACACATGGAGACAGTCACAGTTCAGATGGATACTTGCCCGAGAAAGGTAGGTGTATATCGACTTTACGTGCAAATATCGAGTTAAAAGGGTAATTTTGCTTGTCAGGACCATGAAATCATATCGGGATATCCGAAATATCGAGACATCCGTATCGAGTTGAAAGGGTTCAAATAATGATAAATAATGAGAATTTTGCCGGGACCGAGAAATTATATCAAGACAACCGAGATATCAGAGTTCGACACAACGGTGTTCGACTGTAGTGATTTTTAGAAATACATATATTCAGAAAAATCAAAATAATATTTTTAAATATATATTTTAATAATTTTGAAATTAAATGACATTTATAGTCAATATATAACAAGTTACATTTCCAAAAATATATCAATACAAAATTGCCATCAAATTACACTAGAAGAAAACTTAAGACCCCAAACAGCAATCTGCTTTTTTTCTATCATGTATTTTTGCTGTGGACCTTGCTGTGCTGGCTAACCTGCTCCTCCACTAGGCCCTGGAGACACTGGTCTGACCCAGCATATTGTGACATTTCCTCAAGCCTTCCACCCCCACTGGCCACTTACACTGCTGACAAAACTGTCCTCAGGCATGGTTCTAGAGTCTGACATTCAAGAATGACCCACATATTATTGGATAATGCCAAGAAACTTAACACACGCTGAAGCAATGAAAATGGAAGAAACATATGAGGAGAGCACCATGGCATGTCTGACATGAATAAGGAAGAACTTTGTTCTCTGTTATGTAATATTTGACTGACAGTGACATCATATGAAGAGACTCACATTTCAAATTTAACATCCAGACAGACAAATTCATATTGCTGAATACATTATTTATCATTCTTGAGCTTTTGACACCACAAATAATGACTTTATCCCTTTCAAAGGGGTAAATAAGCCAGCACAACCAGCCATGATGGTGTATGATATGTGACACTATGGGCTATAAGTTAGAAAGGAGGTTATGAAAGATCAAACAGTTGTTTACCCTTGATAGATGTAAACTTACATTTAGTTATAAAATTATCTTCATAAAATATAATGAAATGAGCCCAAAGACTCATGGTTTTTGGGAGTCAAATAAGCAGGTTTTCTGCATCCATGCATACAAATTTAGGAGTCATCATGACTCCCTGTGTCATGAGAGGGAATCAAGGACATGTTTTTGGGAGTCATATATGCAGGTTTTCTGTGTCATGGTAAACACTGGCCCACATGCTAAGCTGTGAGATTGAAATGCCACTGACAAATGGTTTGATGGGGTGCAAGAATAGGTTCTGAAATTTCAGTGAGTCAAATTAAATGCATTTTTCATTAAATGAATCATGGTGGGTATTATTTGTGTAATTTTAGGCCTGATGTCACTACACTGTGAAAATATTTTCATTACATCTTCAATACACACTAAATAATAACAGGAGTGTAATGAAAACTAGACTATCATAAAGCATCTTCACATCCTGGTTTCTTCCGACCAGAATTTATATATCTGGTATATGTATGCAACATCGCTGTAACCCATCCACTATGAAGAAAATATGGTACATGTCAAGAATATAGGTTAAAGAACAAATAAACTTTGTTTTTTTTGTGTACTCTTTTAACCATTACATACGAAAGATTTGTGGTTAGTCTTATGCGGAACACCAAATTCATTCTTTAAAACCTTGTGGTTAATTAATACTGAGTGATTAAAAGTTGCCTGCTTCACTCTCCCCCCACCAACGAAACCACAGACAGGTTACGTAACTCTGTCAACAGAGCACGGAAGTGACGTCATATGAGGAAGGATTTTCAGTTGTGTATAAAGTGTGTAGCAAGCTCGTCATTTTGATGATTTCGCGACATCAACAAAGACATGCCGAATTGTTGCGTTGTCGTCAATTGCTCCTAGGGGTCGGGTGATGGTGTCACCATGCAGAGATTTCCACAGGACCCCGCAGTTCGTGCTAAATGGGTTATGTTTGTGAGTGCGAAATTGTTCTGTCATAAGCTATGTCATGCAAAGTCCTATTGTCCATCAATCAAATACATATTTTACTACCAGTAGAAAGCAGTTTTGATTTTGTAACTTGGTGAAAACAAACCTAAATAGCATATATTCTCAGACTAGCAGATGTTAGCGACAGGGCGCCGTCATTTTTAAAAAATCGCGACATCACGGTCTAAAGTCTGTTAAAGAATTAATGAGATTATGGTTTGTTTTCATCAAGTTAGAAAATCAAAAATAATTTTTACTCGTAGTTAAATATATATTTCAATCATGACCAAAGGATGTTGCATGACACAACTTGTAACATAACGATTTCTTCCACGGAAGCGAGGTGGGGGTCGAAGTGACAATACTGCGCAATAAATTTCTTGCTACATTCACGTGGTTAACGTCCACTCACCAGTATGTAGATACTAGTCAATGTACGCCTTTATATTTGGTCTTATAATCCTAATTAGTTTATTATCATACTTGTATGCATTTTGAAACTAAATAAAAAGCAGGAGATCTGCTGATACTTATAGTGAATTTATAACAGGACTGTAATATCTAGACATTTTATAGTTTGCCAATGTGAATCATAATTCACACACACGCCAATACAAGTGTATGTTGTCTGTCTCATTACACTTCACGGCGAAAACAACGATTCTGTTGAATGCTACGACAAAGAATAAAAACAAAATGCAAATATTAAAATTAAAACAGATTAAAGTTATAGAAACAACGTCAGGCTATTACCTTGCTCGAGGAATGTATCCATCAATATCCACAAAAACGAGTGATATGCCATTCATCTCCAGCTGTTCCAAGTGATGTGTCTTTTAACATTCTAATATACGAAAAAGTGATATATCGTTTCAGGTATTTCACATTGGTGTATAGTCTCATTGGTCACCCAAGATAGCACACCTGGCAACTAATTGCATAATGTCCGCCATTCTTTATATAAAAAGTAATTTAGTTAGCCAATAATGAGCAATCAGTCAATGTATTGGCGGTTAATCCTTTGAAAGAAGGACGTTGTTTTTACACAGACACAGACACGACAGAGTGTATTCAGTATAGATTAGTTAATCTACATACATAAACACTACCTTTTGACAAATCCGCTGTGCAAGATAAAAGTAATTAATCAATCAGCGTGTTATCGGTTAATCATTTGATCGATGTGTATAATGTTGAGTATTTACTCCAGACACAAGAAATGCCAAATGGGAACCTTTGTCAGGTAATCTAAGTGGTGTCACCACTAATTATACCTGTTATAATTTCATTAACTGACCACAAAGTGAAGGATGACAAATAACATGCGTAGGTTTATACCACCTAACACGGATTACAACAAGGGAGTATTAATTGCTGTATTGTATGCAATTTTAATTGCATGTGAAATCTTATGGGCCGACACTGTTTTGAGAATACGAACAGAACTTCTTTGTTGCAAAAGAATACATATAAGCATTTGTTGTGTGCTAAAACTGTATGTACCCACTTACCTAAGTAAATTTTTAGATTCTTCTCGCAATGACAAAGTAGGGTTGTTTAGTTTACGGATTCAAATAAATCAAATGTCAGTTTTTAATAGACGTCATATTTTTCATGACATGATTAAATATCGAGGTAAAAAAACCCACAGATCAATTTGGATCAGTCATTATACCATCCAGGCATTAGAAAACCTGAAAAAGCCCACACTGCTTTGATACTTTATTACAATCAGACAAGAACTACCGGGGATAATTTGAAATAACTGCATCTGATGGGCATCCGCCCTTCTTAATGACGCACTGTTTAGGTTGAAGAAATTAACCGTAACCGTGATGAGCGAGGCTGATCAAATAAGGCCTAGCGACACCAAGCGATTTTGACAGAATCGTCTATGAAAACAAGTTGTAACTTGGAAACTAGGCAAAGCAGGAGACCAAATTAAATGACAGTAGATTGTGAGAACATATAGCTTTCATTTTTCACAACAGTTGTCATGATTTCAGGTTTATACAAACCTGTAAACAAGATAATTTACATGTACATGAAAATGTACATGAATTCTGCATCGGCCCTCATATCTATTCCTCATATGACGTCACAGAGACGCGCCGCTCTGATTGATTGAAATTTCGTTTCGCGGGTGAGAATTGTGCACTGTTGTCAAAAACGTTGATTTAAGATAATTAAAGATCGAAATGAGTAGTTTTAATGATGGGGTTTCATTTATAACGATGCCAATTAGTGATTTATGTATTTGTACCCCCCTAGAGTATATGTGATCTTTAACAAAAACAAATATTTTTCCTGAATACCATGTTATGTCACCAGTTGATGGATTATTTATCATATTCACTCATATAATAAAAACACACATTATTGGACAGGTTTTAATCAAGCTGACTGTTACTTTGTGATCATGTTACTCAGGCTGAAGTAACCAAAATGCCAAAATGTTTAACAGAAATCATCCTATTTGGTGAGAGGTGACATATTAATGCAATGCAAGAAGTACTAACAAAACAGCTTCCTGCACAGAATTTAGAAGCAGCCATAAAAAAGACGTGACTTTGCATATGTGTTAGTAAATCAAAACTATTTTGTCATAATAGTTTATGTAAAATATCATCAATTTTTTCACAGTTTTAATATTGATAATCATTAGTAATTCTTCCCATCAACCATATTTTATTTAGCCAGCCTGAATTGTTCCCATCAACAATATTTCTGATTTTCAATATTTTAAGCCAGCCCTACACATGACTGTCTGAGCTTGCCCGGGCTTGGACACATTCCCTTATGCATATTTTGCTTTAATACTACCGACAAATTTGCTCTTTCAAAAAATATTTCTGAATATTTGATTCAAGTGATTGCAAATAATGAACAGAATTCATGAAGGAATTCAGTTTGATTCAATGAATACATCAGTGAATCATAACAGCCCTAATCTAGATGCTAAATCCTTACCACATATAATGAATTCTCATCACGTAATTCTCGCCTATGGTCAAAACATTATTTTTATTTTGTTTTCATTTTGTTTTGTTTCACTGTATATCAGGGGTCATTTTGGATTCTATGAGGACCCTGTTCCCATGCAGTTACACATGACTATATGAGTGGCCCCTGAGCATGTAACACCCAAATTACCATGTCAACAAATCAGAACTTGAATATGCAATTTAACCATGTAACTATAATGTCTGCTTTGAAACTGTATATCTAGACTTTCATCTATTTTATTTATTCCTTCCAAAACTGTATTCAATATTGTTTACAATACTTTCTGCTAATTTGTATGAAGTTAATGGCAATGCACCCACCAACTAATGCTATTTACAGCAACCACCGTCAGTTTACTACTATTGACGCCTTGAAACAAACTTTAGTTGACAGAAAATGGTTACAATTATCATAAATGGCTTACTTGGACATTAAAAATAATATTTCTTGAAATTTGACTGTAATTGGTCAACATTTTCATGATGGCAAGCCTGGGAGCCTTGTCAGGAACTTACAAAAAAGTTCAATTCCTTACAAACATTCGACCATCCTACTACACACAAGACTATTTTAAATATATCCACAAATTTTGCTACTGATAAAGCGCTTTATTGTTATATATTGTTTCTGATAAAGTAATATTTTCAAATATAATTCCGATCACAGCATCAATATTGTTAAAAGTTATTTTAATGGTTTTTTAAAATTATCTTTTTAATTCAGAAACCCCTGTTACAAATGGGCATGTTTTGACCGAATGACCGAGAGATTTCAGGAAGCGGGTTAGGGGTCAAAAGTTTTTTAAAATCCTATCTTGACCAAGGGCAAATATTAACAGTCTACACTTGCTCTTATTTTTTTCATACTTGCCAACTACTTGAAGATTTGTCACTAAGGGGTGCGATCTGAAAACCTGTCAAGTCTTCTCAGGGTGTAGTGTCAATAGACTTGAATACTTTCACTATTGGTTTAATTTTTGCAGCAGCTTCAATTATACTAGTAGGCCTACTTGAAGAACTTTTTTAAATGTGACAATAAAATTAGAAATGTGGTTACGAGTTAACTTTTTGGAGTTAGTTTTAGGTACGAATTCGCCATGGGGGGATGAGTTTTCATCGGTGTTTTGTGATGCATAAAAATCGAATTTGAAGCCATGAATTTTGTAAAATTTACGTTTTCAATTGGATATTAGGGTAAAAAAATGTACCGTATATTACCGCAGATAAACTGAAATTTGAAGACCAAAAAAGGCAGCCTGTAGAAGGTGGTCGTCTTAACTACGGGTAACACTCAGGTCAAACATTTTTTCTGGTGACCAGTAAGAAAACAACATCGTATCATTTCGCGTGAACGAACAGTAGAAAATGGCTTTGTCAGTGAAGAAGTCAAATTGACAATTAAACATCACTAGACAAGATTATTTAGTAATATTTACCCTTTCAGCTCTAATTTATTTTTGCTTGGCATTGTATTATTTGGAGGGATTAACATGGCCATGTGTATTTGTCTCGGATATAGAGCCTGAAATAGCAATCACCTGTGCACACTTTTCCCGGTGATCTAGTTGAAACGTACCCAATAATATAACGGGATGAATCAATTTTGACGCAGTGATCAGTGAAATATAATATCTAAAATTACCCTCGCGAACATGGTAAGCGGAAGTTGTACGCCCATGGAATGAGGTGAAATAAGCATGCCAGTTTATTGAAAATTGATCATCCAACTACAATAAATGACATTTAGCAAAAAAAATTAATATACGTATCCAATTTCTGTCAACTACACTTCATATTGAGACGTGACACAGACACAGTATGATTGAGATTTCAGGGAATAAATCGGTAACTGCCAGTTGTCTTGGCCACGATTAGACCCCATCGCAGGGGGTCAGCTTTTGTACGAAACATACCATTTTTATACTGATTTTAAGGGTCAAGTTAGGATGATTTGTAAATGTTACCTGCCACCAGGCAAGATAAAATGCATTTTTTTACCTGTCCGACATCAAAAACGCAGGAGTAAGGCAATCATATTTTTTACCCCTGCGGGTGCACAGCTGATTGCAATTTCTGGTTTAGTTTTTGTGAAAATATACACAGAAATCTTAATCTATGCAGCAGAGGCCCAGAAAAGCTGCATATCCGGGTAAAATATGCATAAAAAATTTCCAATTACGCATTAGAAATAATTGTTGCGTACCAATTACGCATTTCAAATGTTAGATACGCAAAAAGTTAAAAACAAATGCGTACTGAAGATATTAATAAAAATCGCTTGCGTAATGAAAAAGACATCGATAGCTATCAAGTTGTACTGTTAGTATAGGACTAGTGTTGTACTGTCAGTATAGGATGAGTGATTTTTTATGAAATCATTTCCATTATATTTAAGTTGGTTTTGATAAGGTATGACATAAGGCAGAACATACCTGCTTAGTAAACTTAATCAGTCACATAATACTTAGGTGAGTAAAGTGACTGAAATATGCACATATTTGAAAGCAGTGGGTAACGGAAAATGAAATACCCATTCAACATTCATAATACCCACTCCAAACAAATACAGTGGGTACAGTACCCACATGAGCTAAATCTTATCTGGAGCTCTGTATGCATATGAAATAAAATACCTAGCAGAACAGGAAATTTAAGTTAACTGGCAAATCATTATGTCTGGTGGTGTTTTATCTCTAATTTCAATGTTTTATTAGCCAAGTTTGTTAACACCTGTTCATTTGTATATGAGTTCTCTGAAGGGATATGATGTAAATATAGTTACATATGCATTATGCTTGGGTGCTCAGTAGCAATGAACTACAACATTTTCATAAAGCCACTCGTGCCATTGTAACATACTTAAAGGTCACATGCAACCAAAAAATCAAACATAATTAAAACACAATTATCACTTCTTCATGACATATAATATGCATTGCTGATTATGAAAAAACAAATAAACAAAATTATAAGCGTATAATCGCAAATCAAAAGTGCAATATTTTGTACTTGGGTTTACCTCCCTCGAAACGAAGCAGCCGGGATACCGAACCCAGTCAGAGCGGGTGGGTGTGCACTCAAGTGTAACGGCTGGTTCATTAGCAGATGCCGCCTTCACGGCTTATTGTGTGTGTGTATATATAGAGATGTTGGGTTTTGTAAATACATGCTCATTTTTTGTGTATAACATTTTGCAATCAACAGACATCATAACATGTCATGTGTTCAAGTATCACTCCTGCCTGTCTGTGTAATTACATAATGCGATAGAGACCGAACTCGGGCCATAAATCAATGCGTTTTGTTTATGGTGTATAGCCTGATTGGTGTTAAGTTCAAATTGCATGTGGTCAGTGATAGCAGTTGTGTATTGAATATTGTCATTAGCAGACAGGCAGGCAGACACACAGGTGTCAATAAAACAAGACACTGAGTTTTGTCTGTGACAGCGACATCACAGTTCTGTCAACGCTAAATAATGACATTGCTTTTAAGTATCGAACTGAGAAAGTGACTCGGTAAGAAGAACGTGTGGTGAAATAGACAAATGAAATTATATAAACAGTTTATTTACTGTCATAACATATAAAAAATTCGCTGCCTGTGAGATATCAACAAAACATTAGGAAAATAGCTCACACCAAAGCCTTCACCGAGTATTCACCAGACAGCCAGCTTCCAAGTTCTTGCGAACCTATTTCACTCTTGCGCATGCTATGAACGCGCCCAGCCCAGCTGTTGAAACCCGTATTCCCCAGAAAAGTCTGGGGAAAATTAGTGAAACGTTTGAACTCCGATTTCGCGCGTTTTTTTTCATCGTTATTTTTCAACTTTTTAAGTTGAATTTGCATTTTTGACGCTTTGTTTCGGTAAGTCCATACCGAAAGGTATCAGAATCTGCAAAGTTGTGTTTTACGTTGCATGTGACCTTTAAAAAATATATACAGTTTGAATTGTACAGTCAACAAAGTTTTTTCGGTTAAAAATCTGTGAATGACCTTGCCATTTGACATCACCTTGACACATGGCAAGTTGAGAAGAAAGTGCTCATGAAGTATTATTTGGCAATAAAAAGTGTTTTGTACCATCATGATTTATAGGGAAATGTTACATAATCTGAAGTTTGTTCACAATACATGCATCCGACCAATCACAGAACAACTATAACCTTAATGATGCGACAGTCGACCTTCAATAATTTTTGACAACCATAGTGACTGACTTCATGTTCAGGTCCTTCATGAAGTTGAAACCAACCAAGGCTGATCTGATCTTCAGCTATAATGTACCAAGCATTTATCTTGTTTTCAGATATTGGACCAAGGACAACAGTATAGTTTTACGATGTTTTTAGTAATATTCCAGCAATATCACTGTGGGGCACACCAGAAATGGCTTCATACATTGTACCTGTGTGGGGAATCGAACCCGGGTCTTCAGCGTGATGAGCGAATGCCATAACAACTAGACTACCCCATCACACCACTGCAGGACAACAGCGAATGATGGGACAAATTTCTAGCTCAGTAGATCAGATTTTTGGTGCTCTGATATGATACATCTGTGGGTGAAGATCTGAGTCCACCAATCTCAGAGGCTTCAATCGATTGATAAGCAGCATGGCTTCTAAATTCTTAGCATTAGTTCGAGTAGCATTCACAACAAATCTGAATTAAGGTTAGCATGGCAAGTTCTGCTTATAATACTAATAGTGCAAATGATACAAGTGTTTGCCACTGATATGGCAATGTCCCCCGCCACTAAAGAATGGAATATCTATATTTACTACTTTTTATTTTTTGGTCATACAAGATGCCTGAAATGACTGGTGTCTGCCTAATCACCCAATGTATGCTGTCGACATAATTGAAAACATTGGGTGCAATATCTTATGAGATATCGTGTTTAAATAAATTTGAAAAGTGGTCAAAGTGTCGTGGTGACCTTGAAGATAAGGTCAAGGTCACCCAAATAAACTGGTGTCTGCATAATCCCCTAATGTGGGCTGTCACCAAATTTGAAGACATTGCTTACAACAGTTCATAAGATATCACATTAACAAGAATTAAAAGTGTGCAAAGTGTCGTGGTGACCATTGAAAATAAGGTCAAGGTCACCCAAATAAACTGGTGTCTGTGTAATCCCCCAATGTAGGCAGTCACCAGATTTGAAGACATTGGGTACAACAGTCCATGAGATGTCACGTTAACAAGCCTTTGAAAAGTGTTCAAAGTGTCATGGTGACCTTGAAGATAAGGTCTAGGTCACCCAAATAAACTGGTGTCTGCGTAATCCCCTAATGTGGGCTGTCACCAAATTTGAAGACATTGCTTACAACAGTTCATAAGATATCACATTAACAAGAATTAAAAGTGTGCAAAGTGTCGTGGGGTGACCATTGAAAATAAGGTCTAGGTCACCCCAATCAACTGGTGTCTGTGTAATCCCCCAATGTAAGTTGTCACCAATTTTGAAGACATTGGGTACAACAGTTCCTGAGATATCGCGTTAACAAGAGTTTGAAAAGTGGTCAAAGTGTCATGGTGACCTTGAAAATATGCTCAAGGTCACCAAATCGACTGGTGTCTGGATAATCCCCCAATGTAGGCAGTCACCAAATATGAAGACATTGGGTACAACAGTTCATGAGATATCTCGTTAACAAGAGTTTGAAAAGTGGTCAAAGTGCCGTGGTGACCTTGAAAATAAGGCCATGGTCACCCAAATCGACTGGTGTCTGCGTAATCCCCCAATGTAGGCTGTCACCAAACTTGAAGACATTGGGTACAACGGTTCATGAGATATCACGTTAACAACAATCAGGACGTACGTACGTACATATGTACGGACACCGCCGAATACCTAGTCCCCCGTTCCGTGTTGCGACAGGGGAAAAAAAATCTACTGTTTGTTGTTTACCACTGCACTGAGCCATATTCCAGCTAAATGATAGCAGTCTGTAAAAAACTGTTTGAACCAGACATTCGAATGATTGACATCATGAGCATACATATATAAATAGAACTAATCCAGATCTTCAAGGGGAGAATTATGTTGTGCTACACTATACGAACAACAGGATTAAGAATATACAGTCGTCCCTCGCCATAACGCAGGTCTTTGGGTCCATGGATGACACAATCCCCCCCTGTTATTAGCCACCCGCATTATAGTAGGTTATACATAATACGGAAAAGGCCAAGTAAAATTGGACTTTCCATGGACATAACAGAACTGCTATTTAGTGTATTGTGCCTAGTCAAAACTATATCATATCATCGGAGGTGAAAAAACAAACTTTGTAACGAAAATAGATATATGTAGAGGAAACTTGCAATCAAACAAAACATCACTAAACATGATAATTGAATTGCTGTTCCTGTTATGCTACCTGTTATAGCCGGAAATAGCAATCAGCTGTGCTCACGATTTGGTCCAATGTACTGACGATCCAGTTAAAAATGATCCGAAAATATAACATCAATGAATTTCTATTCCATCATCAGAATAATTTATATCTTAAACAGTTATTTTAACAGAGATAATCTATATTGCTATGGTATTAGTATAATGCATGTTTTCTACGAACATATTTAACATTTGGGTTATGTGGCTGGATACATTTTACGTAGGAGACAGTTTGATAAGTCACTGTTGACTTCCTACGGTACGTGCCACTTTGATTGTAAAACAAAATGTTGGCAATTAATTGTCACTGAAATATGACTTCAATGAGTCAATAACGTGGATCTAGGGGTTCATGGATGATGAGGTGGTAATCTGTTTGTGATTGCTGAGAATAATGTGAATTAGTGCTATCACAGGAGGCGCGAAAAGCAGTCCCCCCATGAACGGTAAGTGGAAGTATTACACGTATAGAATGAGGTAATGCCATTTCACACACGTTTTCTTCGTTGTTACTGTAAACAGTTTTAATGAATGAAAATTGGATTGAATTTAATCAAATAAAATGAAATTGAAGATCGTTTTATTATGTGTTTTCTGACATCAGTTTTCGGATGGTGGCGTTTACACACGCCATAACGTGGTGTGTTGTATAACAGCAAACACCATAAGTACTCAGCTGATGGCATGTCTTTATGATAAAGTTGTCTTTCATAAGTTATTACGATGTCCCGCTGTTGATCTGATTATTTAAGAAAACCCTGAATGCTTTTTAAGCATCTGAAAAACCACATATATGTACGATCAACATCGTTCATTGCAATCCGCACTGAATTTCGCTACTTTACAACGTGACTAACCTGAGCTGAAGAGCGGTTTTGTTGGCATGCTATTTTTTGATAATGTGAAGATGTGTGATCGCTGGGCAACTTCTTTTTATGGGAGCCATGAATTACCTCGCGGTTTAACCGAATCCGTGGTATTGCGAAGAGTGTAATTGCGAGGGATGACTGTACATGATTGGCATAACTTAGCTTCTTGGACTTGAAACCTCCCATTTCTTGTAACATATTTATTGTTTCTGACAATATTTCCTGACTACTTCTTGTCCCTGAAAAGTCTGAAGGAATACAGAGCATAAAAAGTTTCATGCTTTCAAGAATTCAGATGATTGCACTTATGTGCATAATTAGTTTCACATACCTTCTTCGGGCTTTGCAAAACTTTCCTCCTCAGACTATCAGACGATTTCCTAACACTTCTAGAGTTCTTTGATTTGAAAATCCTCCTAGTTTCTTGCACCTGAGATTGCTGACTGCCTGAACCCTGACTGTCATCCTGAGAATCATGTGACTCCTCTGACACAACACTCTGTGAGTCTGACTCGAGGTCAAAGTCCTCAGACACACTTGTAGCACTTGACTTAGCATTAGATGCTCTACTAGCTGCAGAGTCAGGCAGGTTATACTCCTGACTACTACTAGGGGTGGTGTCCATTGGCACAAATTTCTCATCCTCATCCTCTTTCTCTTCATCCTCTGGCTCCACAGACAGACAAGGAGGAGAGACCTGAGGAGAGTCAATGATCTGGGCAGGCTCTAGTGTTGGAGGCTCAATGTCCAAACTTGGCGGTTCATTCTCTTCAGAAAGTTCTTCTTTTGTTTCCTGTTTTACCTCTGGTGGTGGTGCTCGAGATTTGAATATCCTATATGAACGTCTAGAACTATATGTTACGGGCTTTCTCTCTTTCACTTTTCTATTGTCAAAGTCATTATTACTATTACTGTCTGTAGTAGGAGCTAATGAGGGTTCAGACTCAATGGAGTCTTGAGAACTGGCAGGCACAGGTTCTGAAGAGGAAGATGAGGAAAAGTCTACATGTGCAGATCTATATATCTTATTTCTCACTTGCACAGTGGATACACTGTTATTGTGGGCCCTTGCTGCATGTGTCCGTGAGTTAAATGTTATGGGCTGAGATGACCACTGATTACTTTCTTCACTGGAGTCATTGTCAAACTGGTATGTAGAAGTCTTGGCAGCATCAGCATCAGATGTGTCCTCTTCCTCCTCCTCCTCATCTCCCTCAGTGATCACATCAATTTTTATTGGTCTGTCTGCTTTACTCAGAGCTTTGCTAGGATTTCCAAAATATTTATGTTGAACAGTTTCCTTGGTTTCCTGCTCAACTCCCTTCGGTTTGCATACAACAATCAGTGTTGTGCCCTTCTGCCCTTTCACTTGAGCTTTGGATATGACTGTGCTATTGGAAAAAGAGCCAATGGCATCTTGGTTCTTGCCACCAGTCTTTTCAACATACATACGTTTATATTCCTGCAGTAATTTAGGATCTGAGTAGCGGGAGGCACGTCGGGGACTATGAGGACCTCGTGTAATTGCTGTTGGCAAAGTGGTGGTAGATGGAGGTGATGGCTGATTAGTGTTGAGTTGTGATGTTTCCAAGTTACCTGTCTGCTTGTTGCTTCCATATGTCCTCACAGGTTGTTTCTTGAAGGACACAGATGACACATCATCATCAGATAACTCTTCTGTGTTCCGTGCTTCTTTCTTCATGAACTGTGGCATCTTGAAGTTAAAACTAACTTCATCATCATCATCCTCATCATTATCTTCACTATCATCCTCATTTATGGAATGTGGAGAATCCCCACTGGATTGAGGCTTGTACTCATCTTCATCATCACCAAATCCAAAGTTCACAACAGGCTTGGTCTCAATTACTTCTGTTACCAGCTTTTTCTTTGTCTCAACAGGATTAGCAAATGGTGTTCTTGTATAGGTCCGTTTAGAGATTGTCACACCAGACTTGAAGCTGAAATCGCCTTCCTCCTTCACCTCCATGCTCTCATCTTTCATCTTGCGATTGTCATTGGCACTGGGTGGTTGCTCATTTGCAGCACCACGTGTAGCAATCCGAGTTCCTGGGAGTCGAGTTCCTGGAAGTCTTGAGCTTGGGGCAGTACATGCCTTTGCTAGAACAACTTGCTTCTTAACGGGACTTCTCTTTCGTTCCATATCTGTATCAAAGCTAAATGGATCTTCAGGGCCCTTTGGTTCTTCCTCCAAACGAGGTTTCTTTGCCTGGGAAGATTCCATCTTCAGTCTTTGGCTTTCTCTCAAGGCCTTGAAGTTGGTCTTGCCCCATTTGGTATGTGAAGGGGCAGCTTTCAGAGCAGGTTTAGTGGTGACTATTTCATCAAAGGCACGACTTGCAGTACTCTCCTTGGAGCGGCTGTATGTCTTGGCGCCAAATCGCTGTGCAGTACTACTACTCATTTTGACCTACACAAAACATAGAACATCAGAAAGTAAGTATGATGACAAAACATAACTAAACATGCTTAACACCGGAAATTATTAATTCTATTTTCATACATAATTATATGTACATAGATCTTATACCAGAATATAGCTAAAGCATTGCAATTCTCATGCTTTGACACAGGTTTGTGGAAGTATAGCCTTGTGGATTGAGGCTAAGGTCAAAATGAGGGATAAGTTAATGAACTTGGGTTTCCAACCTGGAGAAAAAGTTTCAGATCATCATCCTAGTTTGCTGTATAATATAGTTTCAAGCAAAAGGAGATGTTACTTCAGAATCAGAACAAAAGCTCACCTTTTAACTGTTGCCAAATTTCTCTTAATTCCTAAATCTTTGGGACATTACAGCATCTAAAACCTGGAAGAAAAAAAGATATATATGACCAATTTATTACACTATTTGTAAATTACTAGCATCAGCTGACATTTGTAAACTGATTCAGCATCATATAAAATAAGTATTATGATAATATGAAGCATATTGTTCTTAATCACTGCTTACTAACATTTGCCTTCAGTTAAGTTGAAATAACAGCCTGGCCTGTCATCATGCTTTAGTAGTGAGGCAGATAAAAAAGGATATAATTTCACTGGATCATTGAAGGGACAGACCCAATACTGGATTGTCTGACCAAGGACACACTCAACGCCAAAACAGAAGTCACCAACCTCCTTGCCCAGTGACCTTGATATGTACTCACAGTTCTGTACATCGTGGGGGCATTTCATTATATATGAAATCTACCATCCCCCAACTACCAGATGATGGGAGTCAACCAGACTGGGTCAAATGGTTAACAACAGTTGCAAATGTAAAAGATCCTGTGGAATGGAATTGCTTAGCTTTTAATAAGTCATTTAATCTAGTCTTGAGTCTTAAATAGATTTTGCTTGCCAATATGCAATGTTGAGACAGTTTGGAATATCATTTTTCTCTGCCAAGAATTTCTTTCAGAAAATTAATAGGAACACTGACATTATAGTGGTATGTGGCTATCAAAACCTAAGAGACGCTTGTGACAGTTTACATAACCATTTATTACCATACAGGATAAACCTATACTGAGCTGCAAAAGAAACGCAAGATTTCCAAACGTTATTTCAAATGGTAAATCATAACAATCTTTCGTTGGAGATAAAACTAAATCTCTCAAGACATGCTGGTGTGCGTCTGAGACCCCAATTGAAGGTAACCTTTCAATATCTCCTGAAACCAAATGCCAAAATGCAGCAGTTTTGAGGGCCATGGGTGGATGTTGCAGACATTTCTCGAGGAAACCAAAATGCATGTGCATGAACAGAATATAGACCGATTGCAAGCCGGACAGCATGCCCTGGTGGTTGCGAACGCTTACAATGTGCACGTCAGTACCATCCATCGTCTGCAGCAGCGCTAAAACTCTACCAACAGCACTGCAGACAGTGCCCTCAGTGTACGTCCCCAAGTGACCACTCCCAGGCAGGACAGCTACATCCCTCGGTAACACCTAGGGGATTACTTCAGGTCAGCCACCATGACAGCTCGCGAGACCATTGGCACTCGACAGCGGCCAATCAGTGATGACACGGTACGACGTCGCCTAGAAGCCCACAACCTTCGTTGTCGTCCTGCTAGAGGGCCTATCCTCACAGCCCCTAACTGTCAAGCATGAATGCAGTGGGCTACACAGCACCAACATTGGCGGCATTAACAATGGACGTGATGAAAGCCGATCAGAGAATTGGACCCCATGTGTTCCTACATGTTGGTGCAGGATGAGGGAATGGCACTACAGCGCTACATTGACCATATCCTAAGACCTCACATCGTGCCCTTCTTTGCGCGCTACCAGAACGTGTTCCAGCAGGACAATGCCCGCCCCCATACAGCCAGGGTCACTATGGACTTCTTATGTCAGCATAATATCAGAACCATGCCATGGCCGGCTCTAAGCCCTGATTTGAACCCCATTGAACACATGTGGGGTGAAATCCAGAGACGTCTGAGCCAGGTGGTTCCAAGACCAACAACACAGTGCTGAACTGGAAGGCAGCTTCCTCAGACTGGGGGCACAAGTACCAATGGTTTTCATGAACCACCTCATTCACTCCATGTACCAGCAGTGTATGGCTGTTTTGAACAACCAAGGAGGGCATACCCAGTACTGAACATGTCATGCCCCCCATGTGCTGGATCCACCCACTACAGCAATACATGAGAATGTGCCATGGACTGTGATCAAAGTGTATCCAGGCAAAGGAACTGATAACATTTTCATTTTTCATCTATGTGGCAATGAAATTAAGACACAGTTCACAATCACACAAGTCTCGCGTTTCTTTTGCGGTTCAGTATATAATCATTTGATCCTTTGAATTGTGAACAATATGTAAGCTGTTCCTTTTCTGATATCAACAGCCTTGCTGATTTAAATAAGTCAAATATTTTACTCAAAGTTCATACAAAAATTACAAAACGAAATAAGCAGCAGAGCTAATATTTTCATACAAAAATATATGGAAATTTCCATTTGAGGACAGTGGATCAGAATGAGACCCCAAACCTCTTTTGTGTCAGCTTAAATGGAGATTGGGAGGTCAGGCTGTGTGACTTGTGCTTATATCTCTACAGTTTTTAGCATTGATCATAGAATATGAAATATGGTAATAGTCTAATATTATTGTGGTATGTGATGAATGACTGCAGGTCAGAATATATAAAGCACATGAAATGAATAGGAATAACAATGTGTATACCTTTTCTTGTGCCATTTATTGTTTTATCAGACCATTACAGGTTTCAGGTAATTTCTTGATCAATCCTGTTTTAGTGCTTGCGCAATATTTATTTGGGATCAGACTGTTGTTATGGAGTTCATCTGTATGTCATATTATTTCATTCATTAATCATTTCACTCTGAATGCTTATGTTAAAATGTGGCAGTAACTGTTGACAGACAATACACCAGCCTGAATGGTCGGTTTACAGAACAGTGATTGAGTGAGTGAGGTTAGTTTTATGCCGCACTTAGCAATATTCCAGCTATATGACGGCGGTCTGTAAATAATCGAGTCTGGACCAGACAATCCAGTGTATCAACAGCATGAGCATCGATTCAAGGTGTTTGGAACCAATTTTCTCTTATGTTGTGAAAGGAATGTGCACTAATCCAAGATCGGCTGGGAATGTCATATATGTTACACAAGGGTGAACATACTATATGGAGGAGGTTCTTGAAAGGCATGATGATGAAGGAGCAAGAATTAGCTCAGAAACATCATAAACATCATATAAAGAATAAAATGAAGTTGTTATCTATAATGTGTCATGTATTTATATTGAGGAGATGCATTTTTTGGTCAGAATTATGTATGTTATTTTGTTTGAATTTCATTGGTGATAATTTGGTTGTTGAGGTGGTTGTTGGCAGATGGTGTGCAGAAATGGATACATGTACCTATCTGTATTAAACACAAATGTAACCAAAACAAATCAGGTAAATGATTTTACCCCAGCATGGCAATATTGTTTCTTTGGCATTTGTTTAATGATGTACTCAGCAATTTTCAAGCTACACATGTATATGATGGCTGTCTGAAAATAACTGATTTCGGTGACTGACATTATGAGCATCAATTTACACAACTGGGATCCGATGACATGCACCAACCAAGTCAGTGTGCCTGACCTACCAATCTCATTGTGGTCTTTTAAGTCTTACAACAAGCATGATCTGCTGCAAACCAATATAATAACAAGGATCTTCACAAAATCATTGAAGTATCAACTGTGATTGTTATGATTGCAGTGAAAAGCACACTTGGACACTTGTGTATACAAAATGGAAGACTGGACGTTCTTCTACCAAAATCTCCTTCATCAAAGATAATCTTATCATGCATTTAATAAATATTGTGTACATCGGTGTTTCTGGAAATATAGATACTGCAGAAAAAAGTACTGACTGAATTGTGTGTTTAAGTATTCAGACACTTATACAATTTTGTCAGTAGATGTACTGCTGCAATAGGCACAAATGAACATGCTTGTTTAGCTGAATTTCTCAGATGCTATAGATCATAAACAGTCACGCCTTGGGGCACTGATCACTTGTGTCGCAGTGATATATTCTGAGGAGAATAATAGAGCTAGCCTCAAATAGGTTGGCTCCATCTTTCGACAATGCTGCTAATAACTATCAACATGCGGATTCTCTTCTAGAATATGGATTGAACCTGGAAAAACACCACCACCATGACCTACATACCAGGCTCCAGCACAACCGGAAATACGAATCTGTATCAACAGCTACAACATTGATTCTGTGAGAAAATGAAATAACTGTCATTGCTTGCAACTGCAATATGACGAACATATGTCATTGACAACACCGGTTTGTAGAAACATGTAGATCGATGGGTTGTTTACAACACGGTACAGGCAATGGAATATGCAAACAGGTTTCCGTCTCCCTGTGTTTTGGTAAGCATGCAGTCACTACAGACATAAGATAAGCAAATTTGATAGTAAATATATTACTTATAGACTCCGCAGTGTGTTTGGAGTAGTTTGTCGAAGCTGTATCACCCAGATCCCCTACGAGAGAGAAATTCTTAAGACGTAAATACTACTGAGCTTCACGTTGAGCGCCATTTTCCTGTACAAAAGGGGAATTGACAAAGGACGCAGGCGCAGTAGCTCTTGAAAAAGTTGGGTTAGCTACATTTCAATGGGCTCCGTTTCGTATTCTTTCCAAGGGGCGTAATAACTTCCTTTGCGTGTATATTTAGAGTTGTTTCCCTTGTAATAATTATTTTATGTGTGTTTCAATAACCATGCCGATTCACCCACATTGAAGTATCACATTTCAAAGTGCACTTAATGTATGCAGTTGGGTGTGAAAGAAAGGTACACCATTCTGTACACTGTCTTTAGATGATGTTTACAAAAATCAACGTCCTCTTCAAATAGCATTAATTATAAACAGAGGAATTCATTAGATGGGGACAAAAATTACCATGCATTTCATTTGTGTCCCTGGGCCCCATTACATATGTAATTAATGACAGCATAGGTCCCATAAGTGAGATTGTGACCTAAGTTATTTTATGTTATTATATCATGTTATATGTTTTCAAACGTCATACGTTTTCGGAAGTCAGTATTTACTCTCGCTGTAACGAGGCAGCTTGTGTCACGCAGATGTTGTCCGTACTCGGATTGCGTTTAGATGAAGTTTTTGATGCGTTAGGGACATGTTTTATAATTGTTCCTTCGATAATCGAGAAAACAAACGGATGTTCTAAACAACCGAAATCCCAAGAACACGATGAAAAATATACATTGACATACCGCAGTAGAGCTTAATAGTTCACTTCATTTTACGTAATTGCCGACAATACTGCAGTATACGTACCTTTCTAGTCATAGAATGTATTTTCATTCTCACAACAGACGGCGATTAATATCAATTAAAAAGCATTGTTTTCGAATAATGAACTTCTCTTTCAGCCGGCAACTGGGACAGTCACGCTAACCCGTATACATTCTTAGTTACCTCCCTTCCACCACATCAGAAATTGACTCACGCGAAATGGCCGCGGCGGTAACTCTACCAACATACATGTGACTTACCTCCCTTGCACCAGTCCCCTTGCTTGGCAACAACTTCGGCTGAATGATCACATTTTGAAAAATATATGTATTTTCAGATACTCTGAACTTCCTATTGTTTAACAATGTGTTTCATATTGGAAATGAATGTGTGTATCGTATAATGTGGGTATAATTAAGATGCAAAATCAATGTAATGATATATAACATGTTCTTTTTTTAATAGGTGAATTGACAACTATGAAGAATTTTTTTTATTATCAATCTGTTCTTTCATGTTTTGATGCCCAAAACCAACTTATAAAAACAAGTGTACGTAAACATTTCATCCACTTGTAATTACTGTCTCGGAAAGATTTTCGCCCGTAACCCCACATTGTTTCAATCAATCTATGCCTAAGAATATAGGCCTATAGTTGTTTTTTTTATAAAACGCCTAAACCTAACCCTAAACCTAAACCTAAACCCTCGAATTAATCCTAATAAATAGAATACATTTTATAGCGGGGGTTACCGCGGAACCCTTACATTGGGGAGAAAAGAAGAATTGATTTTGTACATGACTCGCATGGGGGTCATTCACATTGTGAGTGAGTGAGTTTAGCGTCACATCGGCAATATTTCAGCCATATCGTGATGAGAACAATTTAATTTTATCAATATGAAAATCAATAGATTTAGACCGTAAAAATCTGTCATCGGAGTACAGTAAAATACTAGAGTATCCCAGATATAAATTTAAAACTAGTACGCTATCATAAAATTAAATCACTATAGACAGTACAAAATAAACACGGGCTATAGATCACCAACAACTGAAGGCAGATCACCATACTAGGGACCATGGGGACTTACAGTACCTTTGCTACCTGCATGGACCCTAGTTGGATTTACACCATCCCTTCAGCCGCTGGAAATTTAGCCATAATTTAAAAGCACAAAATACTACGCTTCTGGTATGTTCAAGTTTCCTTCGATAGTTTTGGGACTTACGTATCCTCTCAGGAGGACATGTTTACAGTCCTTTAACCCCTTTGAGGATACAGCAACGAACAATCTCAGTTGTGAAGTTAAACTACCAATAGTAAAATATATATCTATAGACAAAACATATCCATCAATATTCATCAAGTAACTATTGCTCAAAGGACCCTTAACTGTTTTTGCACTGAAATATTCTTCCATTGTGATGGAACAATCTATACAGTCAAACAGGATATGCTTGACCGTGATTCTTTCATCACAAGGGATGCAAAATGGAGGATGTTTCATGTTTCATGTTTAATACCTGCTGTGGTCACTACGACATCCTCTCAAGATGACCTCTTCAAATCTGGACTGACAGCCCAGGTAGGTCTAACCAAAATAGGGTTTTATTTCATGTAATTTATTTTGATACCTACTTGGGTGTCCCACTTCTTCTGCATCAGATCACGAATGTACGATCTAATGGTGGCTTTGCAATCGGAGTATGGAATGAGAAGTGGTGTCACAGATTTGTTGAGTGCAGCCTTAGCAACAAAATCGGCCATTTTATTACCAGAGATTCCAACATAGCTGCGTAACTAACAGAGGACAATGTCGCATTGGCCAGTAGCAAGATCATTTTATAATTCAATTATTTCGATTAAAAGTTGATGTGTATTTTTTATAGCCTGAAGGCAAGAAAGAGATTCTGAAAATATGATATATTGTTTATATTTGGGTTGTCTATTAATATATTTAAGAGCTGTTAGTATTGCGTTTGATTTTGCTGTAAACATAGAGCTATTATCCAGTAATCGAGAAGATATTGTTCTGGATCGAATTACAGTGGCACAAGCAACTGCGCCACCATCCTTGGACCCATCTGTATATAAGGATTTGTATGTACAGTGCACCCTGGTTATAATGCCCCTGGTTATAACGCCACCCTGGATATAATGCCATGTGTTTTTGCCAGAGCGGATTTCCTGCCCATTTAATACCCTGTTATAATGCCAGACTGGATGTAATGCCATATGCCAATGTTTTTTGGAACAAAAAGTCATTTTCCCCTGGTTATAATGCCAATTACACTGGCTGCATTTAGTATACATACCTTAATTGGTTAAGTGACATGACTCAAATTAATTGACTAAACTTATTAATGCTTTAGGTAGTCATGTAATCCTAGATAGGATAACACATGTGACAATACACTTCCTGCCACCTACAACAAGGGTCTACTCCCATTTGCGAGAACTCCCAGTTGTGAGACTCCCAGCTATGAGACAGTGGAGTAGGTAATTAACAACGAAAACACACCATACTCCCCTGTCTGATAGAATGGATTCACCCTAGCTAATTACTGATTTGCTATGTACTGAATCTTGTGGAGGTAACTTAATGAAACTGTATAAGATAAATTGATTAACATACTCTGGTAAATATCTTTAATAAGTAAACACTTTGTGTAGGTAACTTCGTGATCAAAGAGAAATTAATTTACCCACTCAGATTTACTCCGTCTCCGAAACTACAAGCTATAGTTTAAGAAATAACTCTGAAATTTACAGTCGAAATGCCCCGTATGCCAAACCCTTTCTACCCGACACAATAAATTTATGGAATGCCCTACCAAATTCCAAAGAATTTTAAAACCTAATTACAAAAACCGAAAACAAGATTTATATTGATCTTAATTATGGCTCTTGTTTTTGTCAAATCGTTCATTGCTGCCTCAGGCTCGGATGTAGCGACCTAAACGCCGATAAGTATAACAGACATTTAATAGACAGCCTATGTTGCTCTTGTGCATATCAACTACCCGTTATAACCTGGATAATTTTTTGAACGGAAACAAAGCATTTACTCATTGTGTAAATCAGAAAATAGTTGAATCCGTCCACGATTATATCATCAAGACACAACCTTCAAATTTTCACAGGGAAATACTGAAATTCACTCAACAACGTTAACCTTCTCGTGATTGATTTATATTCCTACAATAGCTTGTTAGACACACACAACTGTAAGTCTCTAATTATGACTACTTAGATAATAGTTGTATTTGATGTAATCTGTATATATTTATATGTACTTAAAAATATATTTATGCAATAGTCGTCACATCCTCCATTTCATTTTGTATTCTATGTTGCATGGGCGCGGTGTTAACATAAGCAGTAATACTTCACCAATCCCAATTCATTTTCATAAATAATAATAAAATATGTTTAAACCAAAATGACTTTCAACCTTCATAACAGTCAATAAAAATGTTTTATCATAATTACATATTCTTCTGAATAAATAAAATATTCAATGAACTATTTCTTCTGTGTAAATATAATCTTTGATAATCTACTTCATTAATCAACTCGTCAATGAACTATGCCTCCTGTGGGTACTGGGCTGGGCTGATCCTACTTTCGTTGTAGGGATGTGGAAACACCACCTATGTGCACTGAACCATTAATTAATGTGTCTCACAACTGGGAGTTCTCACAAATGGGAAGGGGGCGGTGGGATAGCCTAGTGGTTAAAGCGTTGGCTCGTCACGCCGAAGACCCGGGTTCGATTCCCCACATGGCTACAATGTGTGCAGCCCATTTCTGGTGTCCCCCGCGCCGTGATGTTGCTGGAATATTGCTAAAAGCGGCGTAAAACCAAACTCAGTCAGTCAGTCAGTCACAAATGGGAGAACACCACAACAAGAAGTCACCTGCAGCCCCTGGACGCTGGGATTATCCAGTCATTCAAGGCTCATTACAGCTCAGTCACCTTGTTGATTGCATAGGGCCTCTAACTGTCCTACCTGGTTATAATGCCAGCCTGGATAACGGTGGCATTATAACCAGGGTATACTGTATTATATTTACTTTTTAATTGATTAAATTCTTGTTTATATTGTAATTCATTTGTTTCTGATTTTTTTAATGTTGTCAGTGATAGGTCACGGGAACTTCTGGTCTCACCAGTTGCCAAGGAGAAGAAAGAAGATTGGAAGGAGATATATTTTCTAGCTCAATGCCAGCAGCAGAAAGAAAAGGTTTCATACATATTCCGAGAGGGAATTAGTGAAGATTTTTTTTAAATACAGATCCTCATATTGGGGATTAAACACACATTTGTATGCAGGTTTGGAATCATTTGAATAAACTTTTGTCACATACTAGCTGCAAAGATAGTTTGATACGGCGTTGTTTTAGAGAAGGTTCGTCTGCTTCAATGTAGAGACTGTCAATAGGAGACGTCCTGAAGGATCCAAAACAAAGTCTTAGACCTTGATGGTGGTGAGGTGAGGTGAGGTGAAATTGGGTTTAACGTCGTGCTTGAGAATATTTCGCTCATATGACGACGTGCATGCGTGTGTATGTGTATGTGCGACTGCTTGTACTAGCCCAGACTTAAGCTGGTTTCATAGCGCTAGCCCACTGAGATACCATGCCGCAGTGAAGTATGAATACCCCACTCAGACACATTATACTGACTCCGAGCCGACCAGTCCTTGTTGTATCCATTTATGCCGAGCGCCAGGCAGGGACCAACAAGTACCAAATTTTAACGTCTTTTGGTATGACGCGGTCGGGGATTGAACCCGCCACCTTCCGGTCTCCGGATGGTGGATAGAATCAAGTATGTTGAGGCTGCTTTTATAGGCTCCACCATATACAATGGAACTGTAATTAAGTTTTGATCGGATGAGTGATCTGTATAGGTGAAGGAGGGTTGTTAGATCCCTTCCCCACTTTGAATTGGAAACAACTTTCAACAAATCCAGTGCCTTCAGGTATTTGGCTTTAAGGGATTTGATATGCGGCAAAAAAGTTAGATGGGAGCTGAAAATAAGACCCAAGAACTTGGCCTCCTTTACAACTTTGATAGGGGTGCAATTTAAAAATAGTTCTGGGTCTTTATGCGCTTTGTATTTACGACAGAAATGTATACAGTTAGTTTTTTATTTAGAAAATTTAAAGCCGTTTTCAAGACACCATTTATTTATTTTGTTTTTAAACACAACTGCAATTGCACCTTTCCAAATCTAAAATCATCGTCTTCAGAAATGGAGGAAGATTGAGGAATTACGAAAAATGGTTCTATGAGGGGACAGAAATTGAAACTGTTTCCTATTATAAATATTTAGGACTTTTCTTCACCCCAAAATTGATATGGACTAAAACTACAACTTTACTAGCACAGCAAGCCGAAAAGTCTGCCTTTTTGTTCACAGAATACATTACTTATCAGGCAGTTTACCCATAACAACTGCAATCAAGATGTTTGATACCATGGTACTACCGATACTAACTTACGGAGCAGAAATTTTGGGATACCAACCATACGAAGGATTGAAAAGGTATAAACCAACTTCCTGGTACGTATTTTGGGCCGCCTAAAGCTACAAGTAATGCTGCCGTTTTAGGAGAAACTGGACGTCATCGGATTTACATTCATCTCATCATCAAATGTATTAAATACTGGATCACACTTATATCAATGGATGTTAACCGTTTACAAACCTATCTTATGCTCTATGGACTGGACGTATATCATGGGCAACTTATATAAAAAAACATTCTCTTTCAATACGGCTTTGGATATACATCGGTAATCCAGGATGTGGGGGACTCAGGATTATTTCTATCGGATTTCAAACAGCGCATTCAGGATTGTGGATCTCAACAATGGCATAATGACGTTCTCCAGAAACCCAAATTAATAACATATTCTACTTTCAAAACAACTTTAACCACGGAACCCTATTTCAACTGTATAAACGATAAACCCTTTTTACAAACTCTCATCAGATTTCGCTGCAGCTGTCACCAACTTAGAATAGAAACAGGAAGACATCACAATGAAGACGAAGAGGAAAGAACGTGCTTCTACTGTGCAAAATCAGGATCAATCCACATAGAAAATGAATATCAGTTTGTAATGATTTGTAATGCTTATTCACCATTGAGGATTAAATATTTAGATAGTTATCATTATAAAAATCCAACATGTTTTAAATTTATAAATCTTATGTCAACGCAATGTGAATCTACACTATGTCAATTATCAAAGTTTATACTTTTTGCGTGAAAGCACAGAATGTGTGATATATATCATGTTAGTCCTGCATTCATTACATGTTTTGTAAATTGTATGTTTATTGGGCCTGTGGCCTTTAAAACTTCATGAATAAATAGATATAGCACGCCATGACGAAGGAAAGTGTCCATACGTCCAAATGTCATAATAAAATATGTAACAGCGTTTCCAAGCATGATTCTGGTAAGTGAACGTTGTATTCAATCCAGAGCTACAACTATTTTAAGCCTATATTATATTGAGTCCAGAGCTACAACTGTTTAAGAACACTCTGTGACCTTGTTCTTGTCATGCACTTACTCTTGGAAACCATTAGCCATAAAGAACACAAATAACTCCGTTATATAAAAATATTTTATTTTTTTATTTTCATAAGAATGAAGGAATTAAACAAGTGTACAAAAATCTGAATAATGTGTTGACAATGGAGCAGGTCAATGTCACTCAGTCCCTGGAGCCGAAGCCAAAGACAAGCTCTCATCTTTCTCTACCATAATTCTGTTATAACATATAAACCACTACATAATTGGAAACATTTTGAAATCAAATGTTCTATCTAGGTTTTGCATTCAACCTCTTTGAAATGTGCAATTGATCAATTCAATGTTAGTCCTGCATTCATTATATGTTTTGTAAATTGTATGTTTATTGGGCCTGTGGCCTTTAAGACTTCATGAATAAATAGATATACCACGCCATGACGAAGGAAAGTGTCCATACGTCCAAATGTCATAAAAAAATATGTAACAGCGTTTCCAAGCATGATTCTGGTAAGTGCTTCAGGAGCTGATAATGTACGTTATCAGCTCCAGAAGCAGTATCGTGAGCCAGATCAAGAGCCGTATGAAGCTCATGTATCGAAAAGGTTTCATTGTAATCTTCCCCATTATCTGAATTGAAATTAATAGATTTCTTTTCTTGCTGTTTTTGATATTTTTGGAATTCAGGTACATAATTAGATGAGGAAGAATGTTTGGCCAACGTCTCACCAAGTTTATTTGCAATATCTGATGTATTAGCCAATAACTGGTTCCCATATTTTAGATGGTGAATGCTAGATTTAGAGCCCTTACCTTTGATTTTCTGGATCATGTTCCATACCTTTGATTTCGGCGTGCGCGAATTGAATTTTGATACATAGTTTACTTTGCTTGAAAGTACGCCGTGCTTTAGCGTTTATAATTGTACATTTGTTTAGATTGTGGACCATAGGATGGCAGAAGGAAATAATGCTCAGCTTTCTTCCGTGCTTTCCTAGCGGCTGTGTTTGCATTCATCGTTGAACCATGGTTTTCGTACGTGAGGAATTGCAGAGGACTTGGGATACACTCGTCAGCTATGTTATTTAGTGCATCTGAAAAACGTTTTATAGCATCATAAATGTCATTAAATAGTTCAGGTTTAAGTTTGACAGCACATAGAGCTTCATATAAAGGCCAGTTAGCCTTTTGAAAATTCGATCTTGATGATGGAGGAACATCAGATGGATTCACGGGTTTTAGTATTGTTGGAAAATGGCCACTTCCACAGATGTCGTCGTGAACTGACCATTCGAATTCACTCAGAAGATTTGAATCTGAAACTGATAAATCAAGAACTAAATATGTTCCTGTGCCAGGGTGTAAATATGTCTTGGACCCATCATTATACATGCATATGTATATGCATAAATCATTATCTGAACAGAACTCCTCCAGTATTTTACCTTTAGGGTTTAGATTTGTACCACCTCAGAGTGGGTTGTGGCCATTTTTATCCCCCATAATAATGCAGGGTTTTGGCAGTTGTTCATATAGATTTTGAAGGTCGGTCTTCTGTAGGGTTGAAGATGGTGAGATATACAGAGAGCATAATGTGAATGCAAGGTGTAAAGTAAATCGCACGGCAATAGCCTGGAGATAGTATTAATCATAACAAAGCTATGGATAACAGTCTGTTTGATAAGGATCGAAGATCCTCCAGTGGTCCTATCACCTGGAGGGGAAAAGAAATGATATGCATTAAAATGACGTAGTTCACAAGTATTAGTCTGCTTTAAATATGTCTCCTGCACACAGATTGCTGACGGTGTAAAAACTTGGACTAATAGTTGCAATTCATTGTAATTATTCCTTAGTCCTCTGCAAATCCACTGTATGATATTATTCTGATAACCTATCTTTTGGGGTGATTTATGGGGATCTACCCCGCACTTTTTTGGTGGGCGACAATCTGTGTGCCCTAGAGCGGACGTTTTCGGACACGTCCATGTCCTCAAGTGATCCATATTTGTTGTACAAGTTAATTCTATTTTCTGACCCTTTTGGGGCTCTGCCACTTAGTTTTTCAAAGAAAATCTGCTTTTTACTTTTACTCAATTGTTTTGAGAGGATGACTCAAAATCAGAGGAGGCTACTGATTGGATTTGAGATGTGCAGATTTTAACCCAAGTCAAGTTAGTTTGACAGCTTGCAGAAGATGTTGTTATTCTTCTTGTTGCTTCCGATGGTGTTTTGGTTATGGAAGCACCAAGGAGTATCACAAAGACAATGCTAAAAACAAGTTGATTTCCGACTTGCAGCACCAAAAATACCCGGATGATATACTCCACCAGAAAAAACAAAAATATTAATTCTTCCACCAGATTGGCCCATGAACCACCGCCTTCTGGGCATGAAGACTCTAGACAAATTTCTCAACATCATATTTCAAAATCAAATTTAGATGAACAAGTGGGCCAAGACCAAAATTAAAACATTTCGAAATCAAATTTGTGCAATTATATATATATAATCCATGCACAGGGCTTGGTGTGACCAGCGGATTGATTGAACCAAGCCCATTCAACCTCCCGTCTAGGTGGAGTAAGGGGCGAAGGGGTGTGTTGGGCAAAGGAACACTGTACCTGGAACCAGTGCCATCAACCACCAGACTCGCTTCCTCCACCGACACAGGGGCGCAACCCACGGCAAACGGGTTGCCCAAGACCAGCAATGGGATGCTGTGGACCTATATACCCCCGGGTCCACACGGGTGCGAAGAGCTCTTAGCGTTACCCAGCACACCACGAGGAAGTGGCTCTTTACGGGTGCCCATTCACATTGTACATGCTTCTCCATAAAAATCATCACCCACCCCACCCTCACTCCACCCCCAAGCCATAAATTTTGAACGGTCCCTAACCTGAAATGAAAAATGAATTATTGTACATCACAATGTTACAGCCCTGCTGCCCAGTAACATGGACTGAAAGTCAAGTGGTCAAAAGTACAGCTTTAAAGAATAATTTGTAGAATGAAGACTAATATTATTTCCTATTTTTTTCCACCATAAATACTGACATGTGTTAATGAGAGCAACAACAGCGTCAGTTTGGAATCATTTTTGACCTCATATGCAAATGATATCACTAAAAATGTGGAATAGTCAGTTCAAGAACATACAATACCAGCAAGATCCCTCACGGCTGACAATATGATTTACGGTACAGTTGTTGCTGTAACATTCCTTCTCTGGTAAGAGCTGTGTAAAGTGACAGCTTGTGACATCAAGCATGCCAGCAATCTTTCAGCTGCACCTATTGTGGTTAAAAGGGGTTTCAAGAGCATTGCTCTTATAAAAGGGTAAGCAAGTCTGTGTAACAGCTTTTCTTAGTCCAGACTATTGTGCTTTGAGCTTGTCCCTCAGTGATGTGGAACTAGCGCTATATGAATAGCAGTATTCTTATTATGCCAGTTTTAAACTATTAGCCGACTGAGATATTTCCTGCCGCAGGTTAAGATGGGTACTGGACTACTGGTACTCTGAGTACTGAGTGGGTACTCAGTGTACAAAACAATCAATCCCCGTTTTATCCCCTTGAAGCCTACTGCCATGCAGGGTAACAAAAAGTGCCCACTTATAACATTTTTAATACGAGGCCAGGGTATTACACAATGTACTGTCCACTAGCCCACACTGGCAGCATACAACGGTTGACAATGCGTCTATTGCTACCATTCTAAGTATGCTAAATTCAATGTGGAGTTCATATTTTGTTAGTCTGTGTATAGAGCCACAGCTATTGCATGTCACACGGAGTCTTGAGTTATAGCTCGTGTATGTCTGGCCAGAGCTACAGCTGTTTTAAATCTGATACACTGAATCTAGAGCAACAATTGTTTTGAGTGAGTGAGTGAGTTGTGTTTTACGCAGCTTTGAACAACATTCCAGCAATATCACGGTGGGGGGACACCAGAAATGGGTTTCACATATTGCAACCATGTGGAGAATCGAACCTGGGCCTTCGGAGCGTCGAGCCACATGGGCACAATGTGTTAAGCCCATTTCTGGTGTCCCCCGCCGTGATATTGCTGGAATATTGCTAAAAGCGGCGTAAAACTAAACTCAGTCAGTCAGTCGGAGCGTCGAGCGACCGCTTTCACCAATAGACTACCCCTCCGCCCCAAAATTGTATTGATTCCGATACACTGAATCTAGAGCTACAACTACTTTGACTGATACACTGAATCTAGAGCTAAGACTGTCTTGACTGATACACTGAATCTAGAGCTACAACTGTTTTGACTGATACACTGAATCTAGAGCTACAACTGTTTTGACTGATACACTGAATCTAGAGCTAAGACCGTCTTGACTGATACACTGAATCTAGAACTACAACTGTTTTGACTGATGCACTGAATCTAGAGCTACAACTACTTTGACTGATACACTGAATCTAGAGCTAAGACTGTCTTGACTGATACACTGAATCTAGAACTACAACTACTTTGACTGATACACTGAATCTAGAGCTACAACTACTTTGACTGATACACTGAATCTAGAGCTACAACTACAATTGACTGATACACTGAATCTAGAGCTACAACTACTTTGACTGATACACTGAATCTAGAGCTACAACTACTTTGACTGATACACTGAATCTAGAGCTACAACTACTTTGACTGATACACTGAATCTAGAGCTACAACTGTTTTGACTGGTACACTGAATCTAGAGCTACAACTGTTATGACTGATACACTGAATCTAGAGCTACGACTGTTTTAACTGATACACTGAAACTACAGCTACAACTACTTTAACTGATACACTGAATCTAGAGCTAAGACTGTCTTGACTGATACACTGAATCTAGAGCTACAACTACTTTGACTGATACACTGAATCTAGAGCTACAACTGTTTTGACTGATACACTGAATCTAGAGCTACAACTGTTTTGACTGATACACTGAATCTAGAGCTACAACTGTTTTGACTGATACACTGAATCTAGAGCTACAACTACTTTTGATACACTGAATCTAGAGCTACAACTGTTTTGACTGAATCTAGAGCTATACTTTGACTGATACTTGACTGATACACTGAATCTAGAATCTAGAGCTACAACTGTTTTGATTCTGATACACTGAATCTAGAGCTACAACTGTTTTGACTGATACACTGAATCTAGAGCTACAACTGTTTTGACTGATACACTGAATCTAGAGCTACAACTGTTTTGACTGATACACTGAATCTAGAGCTACAACTGCACTTGACTGATACACTGAATCTAGAGCTACAACTGTTTTGACTGATACACTGAATGTAGAGCTACAACTATTTTGACTGATACACTGAATCTAGAGCTACAACCAACTGTTTTGACTGATACACTGAATCTAGAGCTACAACAGTTTTGAAAAAAACTGTTGTATTCAATCCAGAGCTACAACTATTTTAAGCCTATATTATATTGAGTCCAGAGCTACAACAGTTTAAGAACACTCTGTGACCTTGTTCTTGTCATGCACTAACCCTTGGAAACCATTAGCCATAAAGAACACAAGTAACTCTGTTATATAAAAATATTTTATTTTTTTATTTTCATAAGAATGAAGGAATTAAACAAGTGTACAAAAATCTGATTAATGTGTTGACAATGGAGCAGGTCAATGTCACTCAGTCCCTGGAGCCGAAGCCAAAGACAAGCTCTCATCTTTCTCTACCATAATTCTGTTATAACATATAAACCACTACATAATTGGAAACATTTTGAAATCAAATGTTCTATCTAGCTTTTGCATTCAACCTCTTTGAAATGTGCAATTGATAAATTCAATAAAATATTTCCTTAAAGTTTCCTTATGAAACTAAGCAATAAATTTTCAAAGGTTATAGATATAATTGTAAGATCACACTTTACACTGACTACATATGTTAATAATGCAGAGGTAGGGCTCCACATTCAAAACACACCTCACACATCAACATTCACACAAAAATTACCTCCTACTATTTCAAAAACAGAAAAGAACACCTAGAAAAGGAAGACTAATTTTTAACCCATACTTTAAATGTACTATTGTTCTTGAGCCTAATTACATTTCTCATTTCTTCTACTTCAAAAAGTATTCTGAAGAGTCAGTATACTAAGAACTGAACACAACTCTGTTTGTAGAATTTCTCATTAATCTTACACTTGACAAGCCTTCATGATCTGGTGGTGAAAGCACAGTGAGAGACATGAACATGAAGCGACAGTTACAGTCCTGAGAGTGTTCGATTCAGTGGACGTGATGCACAAGCAGCAACATCAGCTGGTGATGTGGACTGAGGCAAGCAAGGGAAATGGCAGGTTACCACTGTGTGGGATTATGTATGAAAACATAAGTTTTACATCAGTGACCAGTAGTTTCTACCTTGAATATCCCGTCAGCTATAGGTTCAGCCAAGCATTGTCATCAACACCAGCAGAGTCAACACCATGAACATGATTTAGTATGCTGCCATGTTTCCATAAGAAAAGATCCAAAGTCACAGATAAAATGGCAGCAAAACGTTGCCCATTTGAGAGTGTGATGCCCCTGATTTGGAACTATCTCCCTAGAAGGTGTTGTTTATCCCAGAATTCCCAAGTCAGATATCATAAACAATGAAGCTAGTCTATTGGTTGCAGACACCATAGCCAAGTGTTAATTGAAGTAGTATCAAACTGAACACTGCATAAGGGAGGTGTTCCTTCTGATCAAACTACACACTGGATTGGTAAAGAGATGGGACTTCACAACACTGTCATAAGTTTGTCAGCTGTCTTGTGGGGTATTTTACCAAGGTCTTGTGCAAGACTATCTCACCTTACAAGCTCTCACATGACATTCCATCTGTATATAATCTGACATATAGAACTGACTTCAGATCCAGGAAGCAACTTCCACAGAGTAACACAACACATTAGTTCATCTTGGGAGTCAGTACAACCTGAAGTGCAGCAACAGAAGACGTCAGTTACCACACAATCTGGAACTCAACATGGATGACAACTCCTAAGAGCATCATTGTATGAAAACAAAGTGAAGTAAAAATTCATAATGTCTGGCACTGCTGAAGAAATGCTTAAACAGACACAACCTGTTACCTGCATTAATACACATACACTCACTTGTGATAAACACACACACACACACCTGTGATAGACATATACCTGTGAATCACACACACATTATAACATCACCTGGATATACAAGATGAGAGGAACAATAAACATGTTATGACAACCAATACACAATATGTCAGGTTATAATTTACATCATACTGCTTACGACATAAATTCAAATCTACAGTAATTACTGATTTCTACTGCAAAGATTCTACTTCCTAATTATTGAAGAGGGACGTGCTTCACAGTGAGGCCCAGTCAGGGTTTGATTACATCATTAATGATCATGTGAAGAAACGAATGTGAAACAATGCAACCCTGGTAGTCAGGGTGGGAAACTGCAAGACTAATGTACAACATCATAACACTGGAATTAGCACTGGTGGAAGATTGTCCCCACCCCTACCACCAGGACCCTATCCAAACTACTGGGACCCCACCCCTACTACCATGAATCAGCCTTACTACCATGATCTACTACTACTATGATGAACTCCAGGATCCAACCCCTACTACCATGATCCAACCCCTACTACTACTATGATCCCGCCCCTACTACCATGAATCCCCTACTACCATGATCCAACTCCCTACTACTATGATCCCACCCTACCATGATCCCACCCCTACTACCATGATCCAACCCCTACTACCACGATCCCACCCTACCATGATCTAACCCCTACTACCAGGACTCCATCCCTACTACCAGGATCCTGCCCCTACTGCCAGGATTCCTTCCTCTACTACCAGGATCCAACCCCTACTACTACTACTATCCCATGATCCAACCCCTACTACCAGGACTCCATCCCTACTACCAGGATCCCGCCCCTACTGCCAGGATTCCACCCCTACTACCAGGATCCCCCCTACTACCCCATGAATCTACTACTACCATGACTCCATCCCCTACTACTATGATCCTGCCCCTACCAGGATCCAACCCCTACTACTAGGATGATCCAACCCTACTACCAGGATCCCACCCCTACTACCAGGATCCCACCCCTACTACCAGGATCCCGCCCCTACTACCAGGATCCCACCCCTACTACTACCAGCCAGGATCCCGATCTACCAGGATCCCCCCCTACTGCCAGGATCCCGCCATACTCCAGGATTCCGCCTCTACTACCAGGATCCCCCTACCCATGATCCAACCCTTACTACCATGATCCTGCCCCCTACCCAGGACCCCACTACCACAACCCCCACTACCAAGACTACTACCACAACCCTGCTCTACTACCGGTCCTGACCCACTACCAGGGTCCAAGCCTACCACCAGGACCAAAACTCTACTACCAGGACCCCACCCCTACTACCACGACTGGGCCAAAACTACCAGGACCCCAAGCCAACTACCAGGGCATACACACAGTGAGTGAGTGAGTGAGTGAGTTTGGTACACACTTTCACCAAATTGATATAAAAATGGAAGGAGTGGGTTTTGAGAAGAGACATTTTTGATATCTGGATTTTTATGAGAGCACTTTGATTATTGGTCATCTAATTTGAACAAGGTCTAACACAAGAAGTCGTCCTGAAAATAGTCCTACTTCGTGAGCAACCCTAAAAGCCAGTCGGTACGCAAGATGATCAACCACATATATACATAATAAAATCAACAAAAATTTTGTGCCTTCCAGTGGAGCACTGAACATCTTTACACTTGAAATTTAACAGCTGAATCTTTAAAAACTAATAACTGATGTATGCTCTGTATATACAAAGATTTCATGTAGACATAAATATTTAGGAAATTACAATGTTCACTGAAAATTAGATATAAAAAGTTGAAACAATCTTTGGAGATCAAGTCATTGAACAGCACTAGGGTAATTTAGTTATCAGATTAATGCCAGTTTCTTTTTGTTCTTTTCTCCAGAATTCTGGAGCCAGACATCAGTGTCATCATGGTGGTAGATTCCAGTTGAGCAATGTGTAACAGTACCACAGCTGATGGACCCTGTGTCGATGTCCCCCACGCCTCCATATCATGGCTACAATTTACGCCCTCCCCTGAAAAATAAACATCATCATAGAAGGACCATCTGTATAGGAGAGTCTGTGTAGACAGAGAGTCTGTATAGAAGGAGCGCCAGTAAGGAAGAGTGAGTGAGTGAGGTTAGTTTTACGCCACACTCAGCAATATTCCAGCTATATGGCGGTCTGTAAATAATCGAGTCTGGACCAGATAATCCAGTGATCAGCAGCAAGAGTATCGATCTGCACATTTGGGAACCGATTATCTGCATGGAAGGAGTATCTGTATGGAAGAAGCATCTACATGGCTTGAGTGTCTGCATCTAAGGAGCATCTGTATGGAAGGAGCATCTGTATCGAATGGCCTATTCTACACTAAAAATCCATAGAAACACTGACAGCTACGAAAACTCCAGCTGTGTTAGGTACAACATCCAGAAAATATTTTGAATATGATACAGATAAGATAGCAGTTGATATTATAGCTGTTCTTAGCCGACTGTCTGGAAAGGAGTGAGTGAGTGAGTGAGTGAGTTTAGTTTTACGCCACTCAGCAATATTACAGCTCTATGGCGGCGGTCTGTAAATAATCGAGTCTGGACCAGATAATCCAGTGATCAGCAGCAAGAGTATCGATCTGCACATTTGGGAACCGACTATCTGCATGGAAGGAGTATCTGTATGGAAGAAGCATCTACATGGCTTGAGTGTCTGCATCTAAGGAGCATCTGTATGGAAGGAGCATCTGTATCGAATGGCCTATTCTACACTAAAAATCCATAGAAACACTGACAGCTACGACAACTCCAGCTGTGTTAGGTACAACATCCAGAAAATATTTTGAATATGATACAGATAAGATAGCAGTTGATATTATAGCTGTTCTTAGCCGAGTGAGTGAGTGAGTGAGTTTAGTTTTACACCACACTCAGCAATATTACAGCTCTATGGCGGCGGTCTGTAAATAATTGAGTCTAGACCAGACAATCCAGTGATCAGCAGCATAAGCATTGATCTACGCAATTGGGATACAATGACATGTGTCAACCAAGTCAGCGGGCCTGAACACCCAATCCCGTTAGTCGCCTCTTACGACAAGCATGGGTTACTGAAGATCAATTCTAACCCGGATCTTCACGGTTGGTCTGGAAAGGATGACATGACACCCAGAATGTGATTGTGACAACTCCCGATTTGCTGCAAAACACAGACAGACAAAACCAAATCAATCATGCTTCTCAGTACCCTTCCTGTAGCTCCCTTGTTTGATGCCATGGCGTCTGCTTCTTTGACTGCCCCCTCTGACGACCCTGCCCAGGGATTGTCCAGAAATATGCCAGGAATACTGCTACCAAAGTAGATTTTGCTGTTCGCGGCAATAGACTGGTACTTTAGCATCTCTAGGAACTCAGGGGTTAGTTTTAGCTGGAACACGAAAAGTATTTGTGACTCACTTCTATATTAAAAGTACATTCAACCAGTCCAAGCTGAATTTCACTGGAAAATATCTTGACTATGGTCATCGCAGTGACAGCATGTAAGAACAAGGTAATACAACAATCATTGGTTGCTTCAGAAGAATGCTAACAGGGCTCTTCACTCCCTCAACCTTCCATGGAAACTGTGATCAAAATCTTCTTCAAATGAGTTTTCTAGTTACAGTGTAAAAACGGACAGCTGCACATTAATATCAAGGCCTGACTCAACCTACCTTGTTGGAAACAGCCTCCATCTGAGCCTTGTAGGATTCTGCATCAGCCTTTGCCTTCTCTCGCGCCAAATGGGTGGCATCTACACAGTCACAACAGGATTAGTCTACAACCACATGGTGACAACCAAGAAAAGCATACAATTAGTCTTTTGCCAACAGCATGCAAGAATACAGAGATCAAATTCTAAAATTATGGAAAATCTTTTTCACACTTGTTGGGAAAAGAACTTTACAGGAGAATAATGTTCCTTGCAACAGTTTACTTTATACATTGAAGCATATAACTATGGATATTGGATAACAATTTCTTGTTATCTTAGCTTGCTAATGGTGTAAACATCTTCATCAAAATGTCGCTTTATGCAATAAACAAGAAGCTGTTATCTATAAAGTTGTATGCTTCAATATTGACTGACCAACTTCTAGAATGCCCATCCAACAATGAACAGTTTAGTATATTTGTCATCAACCAGGTGAGCTTACTCTACAGGCAGTTCATTCATCTGTGAAAGAGCCAGTGAGAAGCTGGTGTTTCTCCCCTGAGTGAGCTGACTGTGAGAGGTGAGTAATCTGTGAGAAGATTGTTCCATCTTACCTTCAATCTCAGACATCCGCTTCTCAGACTCCTTCTCCATAACCTTTTGTTCCCACTGAATCTTGGCCACTAAAGCTACCTTCTCTGCCTCTGTTATGGGAATAAAACGTTGTTATAGAAATCGCTATGTGGTGCAGAGGCAAAATGTGCCATCAAGAACGTCACAGGACATTATGATATACATACTTAGTATTCCAAACATGCATTCTCGGTGAGATCATCTTCTTCTTTGAGAGTGAATGACTGTTTTAATGAAATCACTATTTATAGCAAAGCTAAGTTGCAACCTGACAAGTATACATAACTATAAACCCTCAATACCAAACACCAAGTACCATGGACTACCATACCCCATACCCAGGAATTATGGCGGCAGACATACCAATAATGGCCTTCTTGCGTTCGGTCTCAGCCTCCTTCTCCACAACCTTCTGTCTCTGGATGCTGATTAGTAGCTTGGTCTTCTCGGCCTCCCTGCATTGCAAACATCAGTCAACAACATGGATAATTGTGTGTAGATTCTAGTATTGCAATACTATTGCAATAGTTTTTTCTCCTTGAATTGTCTCATTTGAAGTCATTTCCAAAATGAACATATAGTATATATGAAATAGAAACAAGTTAAAGTAGTTTCAGTCAATTTAATAACTGACAAAAAACTTGAAACCCAGATTACGTAAACAGTTAAAACATAAACTCAGTAAAGCTGCAAGTCTGCACTCTAAATCAAAGTGAACAAATTTGGTACTTCCTGTAATTTGGGTGCGCATTTATCATCCGGAGTCAATTACGAAACTGTTGATAGTCACACATACTAACGATGCATCGATAGTTTTTCGTTTCTACCATCGATTAATTGCTATCGGAGACTCAACAATTGCAATGCATCGTTACAGCCCTAGTAGATTCAGCAGAACTGGATTGCAATCTGTTATTTCATTTTGAATAGCAAGAACAGTACAGGTCTGATCAATGTAACTGAAACAATACTTGAAGTGACAAAATATTCACACCAGCTTCACAAAACAGTCTAACTGGCATTGTACTATAACAATATGGAGTGAGCTCACATGGCTTCATAGTTCTTCCTGATGGTTTCTGGGATCTTGGGTTTGGTGACTCGGACGGCTTGTACAGTCAGCCCAGGGGCAAGGGTGTTCAGATCCTCCTGCAGGGCTTTCTTCAGGTTCTCATCAATCTGATCTGTTCAAAAAGCATTATTCATTAATCAGTGGTTCATTGCATCCATTTGTCTAAATCTATAAACATTCTAGATCAAGACCATGGCTCAATCTCGAAATCTCTGATACCATTTGATGGATGGACATTGCCAACACTTGGCCATTACAACATGGAACACGTTTATTACATGAACGATCAGTAAAGATGTGTTGCAACACTCACCGAAGAGATCGATATAGACCTCCTGGAGATTGTGGACGCTACAGAACTGGTTGAGCTCATGATGGATCTTGTTGTAGATGAGAGTCTTGTCATAGTCAGCGGTGTAGTTCTTCACAACATTGAAAACTAAGAATATAAAGTGGGATTCAAAACTACATATAAATATTACATTTCAAAAACAAGCTCCATTTAATAACTGAGTAGAAAAGCTGTGCATAAAAGTAATATGTCTTCAAGGCTTCAAAATGACTGAGTCAAACCAAACACACTTCCTAACAAGAAATGAATCTGACTTCCTAAATTCTTAAAATCATGCTTCCTATTAGATGACATTTGTCTGTTCAGGTTTGTGAACATTTGTCACAGTCATGATATTACCATCATTAATGCCGGTATAACTACCGGAACAACATAAGCTTGTTGAATACAACAGTGTTCCGGGTATTAAGGGCAATTACATTCAAATGCACATAGTACACCATGTCACTATATGCATTGGTTGAGGAACAGTCACATATCATTTATAAGAAACACATAGTGACGGGACAGGTTTGATAATTTAGGACCACGACTTATAAATAGTAAGACCAAAACTGGAAGTACCTGACAATGGTATTAACCAAACCTGAGACAATCAGAGGTCCCATTCTTCACTATATGACATAAACAGTTATGAGGTAAACATTGCCTATTCTTGAGTCCTGTATTGGAGCCATCTTTCATAGTACAATACACAGCACCGGAAGTGGGGAGGGAGTTAACGCCCATTTGAACAGTGTCCCAGTTTCATCACAACATGTCAGCATTATTGAAAAAATGAAAACGCAGTGTGTTGCCACTCTCATATACGGTATACCCTGGTTATAATACTACCGTTTGTCCAAGAGAAAACATGGCATTATATCCAGGGTGGCATTATAACCAGGTGGGACAGTTAGAGGCCCTATGCAATCAACAAGGAGATTGAGCTGATGTCTCCTGTAATGAGCCTTGAATGACCGGATAATCCCAGCATCTAGTGGCTGCAGGTGACTTCTTGTTGTAGGTGGCAGGAAGTGTATTACAAAATTACTTAAAGCATTAATGAGTTTAGTCAATTAATTTGAGTCATGTCAATTAACCATCTAAAGTGTGTATACTTCATGCAGCAAGTGTAATTGGCATTATAACCAGGGAAAAATAACTTTTGTACCAAAAACTATTCGCAAATGGCATTATATCCAGTTTGGCATTACAACCAGGGTATTATATAGGCAGGTAATCCTTTCTGGTAAAATGATGGCGACATTATAACCTTGGGCTTTATATTCAGGGTGCACTGTATTTACCTTGGCTAAAGCCACAGGATTGAAACATAGATTTGTAAGTCTTCACTGTGGGTTGTGGTGGACAAAAGAGAAACAACATTTTGTCACATGTAATGCTAAGATTCAGTAAGAATTCACTCACCTGAGGAAACACTTAATTTATTGACAACTTCAATCCTTTCAAAATATATTATAACTCCTCCGCTGAAAAAGGAAAAAAGGCAGTCAAAGCACTGACTCAGCAGCAATGGTTACTATTAAGGGAAACCTAAGGCAATAAAACCACAATAGTTATTTTTTTCTCATTGTGTTACTGTAGTCAAAGCAACTTTTTTGCAAAGATTAAAAAGTTACCTAAACAAATATATACATCATTCTTTAAACAGCATTTATATTTACCCAGTACTTCAGACACCTACCTGGTACCACATGGGACGTTCTTCACTTCATCTGTCTGCAACGTCGTCTAAACAAACACAGCAATAGGTAAGGTATCACCTACATAAGGCATGTTCTGACCAAATGTATTATCACTTGTTAAACATGTTAATCAAACAAGACAAGACACAAATCTTGTTTCATCAGGAAACCCCGATCTGAAGATGCAAATCAGTAGTCATGACAAAACAGGAGGATGATGCCACACTACTGCAGAAATCAGGTACCATCCACTACCACAATATTCTTGTCACGACACATGTATACCATATTGATAATTACACATCAACTGTTTTGTTCACGTACCTGAACAGATCTGAACATTGTTATGCCAGGAATCTGGAAGTGATAGCCTGGGTCACTTGTTGTACTCAATAAGGCTCCTCCCTGTAACCATGAAAACAGATTTAGAAAAACGCATTCTGAAGGTCAGCTGGCCAGACTAATGTTGGATATCTGAACTGAACTTTTATTTACACCCAGGCTTCTATGTACAAGAACAGGTACAGCAAGAAGTTTATCAGTCCATATGGTACAAACAAAACACTTGAGCCATTTCATTCATTGAAAGTGGTCATAGTCTCAATATTGATCAAATTTCTGTTAAACACAATATGTAGTGAACGTAGTATTGTTATTAAGTCATGACATGGAAAAATCATCAACTTACTCTGTAGTAAACACCAACATGCCCTGAAAAGAAACACAAAGAACATTTTAGGCATATGACTCATTTTAACTCAGTCAATAGGGAGGCTATTGCGGGAGTTACACATCCAACTATAGCATTCTCAAGATGGCATTGTGGCCATGATGTACCTCGGATAGTTTGCTTGTTGTTGTTTTTAGTGCTGCAATTATCCAGTGATATCATGGTTACCTGTGGTTCACAAGGAGTAGACCTTATGGGCAACACCTGACCACAAAAACCTTAAACATAAGAAATTGAAGTGCTGCATGGGTGCGCATGTACCAACCAAGGTCCATGGGGTTTACACCATGTCAATGAGGTTGCAGCTTAATCATGCAATACTTGAATAGTTAGGAACCAAGAGAAACATACAACGGAGGAAACACATACCTTCCTCAATTTTGTGGATGGAGAAGTTGATAAAGATTGCCAGTGCCACACCGACCACACCCAACACCGTCACGACTGTTTGCACCATGTCTCCAGCCCTGCAATATAAATTCGATATTTCAGTCTATAATGCATTTAATTAATAAAATACTAAACCATTGCCACATCCTGGTGGATATAGTTTGTTCCCGATGTTCTCGCCATTCGGAACACAATGACAGAATCCTCACACCTTTGGATCAGAATGACCAAAAATAATTTGCATTTAATACTAATAGAACGTTTGCAGGTTATAAAAGATGTAACAGTGTGAATAAATGTTAACATTTTTCTCTTTTTAGTTATAACCTCACTTCTGTTTAACATTCAACCGCCAATATTCTGAGTCTACTAGTCCTGCAGTAACAGTATATAGCAAGTACGCCTTGGCCCTGACACAGCGATATTCCCGAGATGTTCATGAACAGTCATATACCGACTGAATGAGATTGCTGTCGACTATATACAGTGCAAACCAGCAGATGTTGCAAACATTCTGTTACTTTCGTCACAATCTTATTTTTATACATTAATATATGTGGCTTAACTAGATGACAACAGATATACCGTAACAACCAACCTAACACACTCCAACACGTGTAGAAAGTTCACTTCCGTATTTGGGAAGCAGCGCCCTCTTGTTTCAAGGGAAGATAACTCCCACTGCCTTAAATACTCATAGTATTTGGTTTTCTGCTGGTGCGTACCAGTCCCAGAACCTTAGTATTTCCCCTTCGGCCCAACATTGCCTGAAACACAAACGCTTTAAATAAGCCAGTCTACATTTCCTCAGGTTCTGAATCTCCAGTCTCGCTTGGGCTCCTTTACATATGGAGCTCTTTCCTTCTCTCACAGTTATATCTTGAGCATATTTTCAGAGACTGTAACTAGCGTTATTCCAGTTTTCCTCTAGCGTGACATCGTGGTAAAAATAGCGTCTCAGTATTCCTTAAAGCATGAATAATCTCATTATGATAATACCAAAAGCATACTCAGAACTATATCAGCTTTAGGATGTGAAAATACATGAATCTCTACGAGACAAACGCTTAATTGACAGCGATTGATGGCGCTATGATGTTAGTCAAGCTTCACACTCACCAGACACCTGGTGTCGTCTTGTACCACAAGTATTGATTAATGTTTCAAGCTTGCATCCTCACGGTGGAAATGTCGTCAGTTTAGAAAATATAATTCACAGATAATAATATATATATTGTTTTGACATGTTAAGAATATTAGGTTGATGACAATATTTTCATTAATGGTAAACGGTCTCTGTCGCCTACAGACATGGCATATTTGTCGTTATTGAAACGGTTCAGCTGTCAGAGAAAACAAGGACTATGAAGTTTCTAATAAGCAATATATGTCAAAACCGTCTTAATGATGTTACTTACTGCCTTTATGAGATCTATGATGCTATTTTCAGCTGGTATGTGCATAAGATGTGGTAAACAAATCTAGGTCTCAAATCATGTCAAACCCTTTGTTCAAACTGAGCATGATGAAGGACATGACAGTTCTATAAAGCGAATAGATTCTGAACAAGGAGTGGGTTTTCAGACATGGCGTGCCTAGGAGGGGGATATAGTCAGTCAGGTAACGCCACAAATGGCTGAAAAGAAACAGTTGTAAGTGGGATGAAACTAAAGAGAACACTAGGATTGAGAAGTTGGATTGGTAGGTGACAGATCTAGAAGTTGTAACTGAGGGTGTGACAGAGACACCGATGTCGACATCCACATCCACACGTGTTTGTCAGAGGGAGCAGGTATACAGCAGGAAGTGATGCTTACAGAGAACAATAGGAGCATGGTGGAGGAGAGGAAACGACAGAACTTATTTGAGACAGGTAAAAAGACATAACGTTATGGGAACCGACAGAAAGAAAGGACATAATATTATGGGGACGGACAGAAAGAAAGGACATAATATTATGGGAACCGACAGAAAGAAAGGACATAATATTATGGGGACCGACAGAAAGAAAGACATAATATTATGGGGACCGACAGAAAGAAAGGACATAATATTATGGGGACCGACAGAAAGAAAGGACATAAATAGATCGAGACGGACAGAAAGAAAGGACATAATATTATGGGGACCGACAGAAAGAAAGGATATAATATTATGGGGACCGACAGAAAGAAATGACATAATATTATGGGGACCGACAGAAAGAAATGACATAACGTTATGGGGACCGACAGAAAGAAATGACATAATGCTATGGATACCGACAGAAAGAAATAATGACCGACAGAAAGAAAGGACATAACGTTATGGGGACCGACAGAAAGAAATGACATAATGCTATGGATACCGACAGAAAAATGACATAATGCTATGGATACCGACAGAAAGAAAGGGTATAACGTTATGATCATAAACAGATCGTGACGGACAGAAAGAAAGGACATAACGTTATGGGGACCGACAGAAAGAAATGACATAATGCTATGGATACCGACAGAAAGAAATGACATAATGCTATGGATACCGACAGAAAGAAATGAGGACATAATGCTATGGATACCGACAGAAAGAAAGGACATAATGCTATGGATACCGACAGAAAGAAAGGGTATAACGTTATGGGGACTGACAGAAAGAAATGACATAAACAGATCGAGACGGACAGAAAGAAAGGGCATAACGTTATGGGGACCGACAGAAAGAAATGACATAATGCTATGGATACCGACAGAAAGAAATGACATAATGCTATGGATACCGACAGAAAGAAAGGACATAACGTTATGGGGACCGACAGAAAGAAATGACATAATGCTATGGATACCGACAGAAAGAAAGGACATAAATAGATCGAGACCGAAGGAAATAAAGAAGAGATGGCTAAAACATAAAGAAGGCGTGAGGCGATCAGGACAGGAAGAAGGGAGGGATGAAATTGACTCCTGTGTATATAATTTACATTTTTTCAATCGGTAATTCGCGTCGCCATATAAACACGCATACCGACGTGATCTCTCCCACTGTGGAATATCTAGGTTAGTGCGCCTTAACGTTCTGGCCCCCAACATTCACAACGTTCAGTTGTAATGAAGATAAGACTGACGTATGGGTTCTGGGATATGTACGGAACGTCGACTATAAAGAATCCAGAAATCAATCCAGTCTTATGTGCGTCCACATGCCACGTAACTTCATGAACGCTCATATACAAACACTCTCAATATATGAGTGCATTTGTGTCGCCACACGCTGTGTTTTCCTTTGTTTCATTTTGAGTTGGTTCTTCGGCATTTTGCAGCATGTCACTACCCCTACTAAAGATATAAACGGCATTTCTTCCACATACCGGGAATACATGAATATATATCTTACTGTTTGTTAATTTCGTGACGTGACTGTCGCCAAAAATGGTATACACACACTAAAAGACAAACATTTTGTAATTTTCATTGCTGTTAACCCATTAAACCAACCATAGCTCTATGCTATGCTGGGCGTTTCATTTGCACATCAAACAAACTAAACTCAATATTAAATAACTTGACTGTCTTTATAGTCTGTCGCCAGTTTGTTATTCACGAAACTACGTATCAGCTTTCTTTAGATCTTTAATGGATTTTGGATATTATTTTACAAATATGCGAGTATGATCCATACCTGATATAAAGCTGTAAAACGTATACTGACCGATCCTAAAGGTTTCAGCTCTGTTCATGTTTAAAATAAGCTTGTCAAATATGTGTAGTTCAGGATATATAATATCAGAGTAAGAAAAATACATCCAAATATAACTACATAATAATCATAAACGTGTCGCTTGCATCCCAAGTACACTGTCGTCAGACTCCCCATTGTTCTCGGTGCCCTTGGTTTGGTACATCCTGATCTCTTGGTGCAGATCAGGAGAGTGCCCGGGTTCTCCACCGGGAGCACAGCCCTTCTGACACTCTGGGTAATGTAGAAGGCTGCAGTGTTGGGGAGTCTACATATTCTCCGGAAAGTTCTTGGTGGGTTCGACTAGGCAGTGTTTCCTGGGAGAAGTCCCATTCGCTACCTGGGCTGCGTGTAAAGGGGGCAACGGCCCTGAGCTGATGATGAACCTTACCAGCCTGACTGTGCTAGGATCACTCGAACCCTCTCTGTTGCACACTATCTTTAATCTATAGCATAACAACATTTTGATCATTTTGGTAATGGTCTTAGAAAGAAGCAAATATCACGATACATTTTGGAATGTTTAATACATTAATAATAATAATGGCCACAGATTGTGCATGCTCAAAGGCCAACACAATTGTACCCCGGATAACACAGGCGCGAGAAATAAATAAAATAAACAGATGTTCGCTTGACTATGATACAGGACCGAAGTCCTAATGCATTTGGAGCTCTTGCACAGGACCACAGCACAACACAGATTTGTGGAGTCTTGAACTTCTAATGTATAATAATGGTCATTTATAATAGGCTGATTGTGAACTATGGCTTGAGAACTGTGCATGTAGACAGATAGAGAAATGTACGTAACATATTTGGTATAGTACATTTCACCAGACTGTCGAGTTATTCATGGACGTATATCTCTTGCATAATCTTTAATATTTTTAAATGCTTTTGGCGATTAAGTAGTTTGCCGATTGGACTAGACAGATGTATCGATGCAATTGTGTATTTGCGTCTTAAATTCAAGTGTTAACAATAGTGATGAGTGTCGTTTTATATATGTTCCTTTTCGAAGTTACTATTTCTATTCTAGGGAAGTCTTTAATTGAAATGTGCAGAATGGTGGTGTGTAGTCTTGTGCTTAGAGCACAGGTCACAAATCAAAGCCACCGCCTTCGTGGTGTAGTGGTTAGAGCGCCCGCGGAAGGTCGCAGGTTCGATCCCTGACCGCGTCATACCAAAAGACGTTAAAATATGGTACTTGTTGGTCCCTGCCTGGCGCTCGGTATTAATGGGTACAACAAGGACTGGTCGGCTCGGAGTCGGTATAATGTGTCTGAGTGGGGTATTCATGCTTCACTGCGGCGTGGTATCTCAGTGGGCTAACACTATAAACCAGCTTAAATCTGGGCTAGTACAAGCAGCCGCACATACACATACACGCGCATGCACGTCGTCATATGAGCGAAATATTCTCAAGCACGACGTTAAACCCAATTTCACCTCACCTCACCTCACAAATCAAAGCACGTTGGTCACGGAGGGTCCTTGGATGGGTGACCGTGTTTTGCTGCTTGACTCCTGACAGTTTCTTCGACTTCTGTCCTGTCCCACAACGAAGCACACATGACACATGTGGTCTCTCCCTAGGTTAGTGAGTTTGTTTAAAATTGTCTCTGTTTACCCAGGAGACAATGAGTACGCCATGGGATAAGTCATATGACCATTAACATTCTAGCGCCTCACAGGCACCTTGGGTTATCTGGGGTCATAATGTCTACCATGTTGTATGCGGTGTGGAGTTCAGGATATATAGTGGCCATATTGAATTGATTATAACACTGTTTTAATTTGAAACGATTGCTTGTTTTGCATTTCATTTGGTCATTTCATTAACATGGAAATTCGGATAATAGCAAGCAATACATTTTTTAGTTTTATCGTTGTTTCCTATCGTACCAAGACATGTATATAATAGCCCTGTTACATCATGACGATTTAGCCAGCGTATGTCGACGTATCAAAATCTCTCTAAAACCCTGACATACACTGAACTACATGTATACATGTTTCTTCAGTGACGGGCGTATACATAGCGTATTCATAACGAGCTGGACGTTTACATAGCGTATAAGTAACTTATATAGAACGTTTCGATACCTTACAGATTATTTATTCCAACGAATGCTAAGCGTCTTGCCGGCGTTCACAACCTGTGCCCAACGATAGTCGAACTTACGCACAGCGCGCGGCAGCGTATCGCCGACGATCACGTGTCGTAGCCTATGAAAAGCCTGCCGCTTGACGATTCAAATCATAACCCACTAGACATTGCAGTATCAACATCACTGTCACAGTACCCACATCACCGTATCAACATCATCATCATGCCGAAGAAAACCTCGCAGAACGCCTGCAATACGCCATCATATGGTAGCTATAAATTAGAAACACGTTCAGTAAGTTCTATTGTCGTCCGGAACACGCCCAATACGTTTACATACGTCAATATGCGTTCGAGATGTGTTGATCAAAGTTACACATACGTTCAAAGCACGTTACTTATATGTTTTGGGTACGCCAGGGCATTATGTCGACGTATTTCGACTGGTGAGTGACTTACAAGTAACGTGTGTGAACGTGTGTCAACGATCGCAAAACTTACCTACAACGTATGACCCGCGTATGCAGGACGTATGAATCATACGTTGGCTTCGAATTCGTGCTTCAGCGTGCATTTAATTCATACAAAACTGACCCATAACCTATTCGACGTACGTCAGCGTATTCGCCAAATTTTTCATACGTCGGCATACGCTGGCTAAATCGTCAAGGTGTGAGAGGGCCTTAAACTATGTTTGGTTGCGAAACCAAACATGGGTGTTAGAAATTGAAATTGTGAGAAAACTGTAATTTTACAGATTGGAAAATAAAGGATGCTTGAAACGATTTCTATCCTTAATAATTTTCACTCTCTCTTAATTTTCATGAATATGTTGAAGAGAAATACTCAGTATTTGTTCGAGAACTGAACTAGAAAGGCAATCATGTACGTTACATTTCCTGTATATATGTTCATGGGACATAAAACAACCCGAAACAATTTGGATACTTCATTTTGAAAAAGATGTGTTGTTTATCGTTTAAAGATCGACTTCTTGAAATGTTCTTGTCTACAGACATTTGTTGCAGTGAACATCACACTAAACTTTGTGACACAGATTATGTGACAACTCTTGCTGCATTATATGTACCTAATACTCCACTCTGAAGTAATCTTATAGTTATAATGAATATTTCTAAGATGCTTCAGTGAAAGATCAAAGGCATCGACAGTACTTTATCAGACGATAATGTACACTTGTATTGCATTACGTCACAATGTCTTGGCGTCACTGCGCCATTCTAGTCTGCCCCCTCGTAATCGAACGTACCTTTGGTAACATGTCAGTTGTCATCGCCTCGTACAGCCTCCTACAGTAAACTACTCCGTAGCACCCCGTTTCATTGTTTCACTGGTGGAAACATTACGTTTATATTTTTAGACGGATATAATGTCTCAGTTCGACTCACAATTAAACAGCGACACGGCAACATTCTAACAATGCATCCGTGGAATGTCGCGTGACTAGTCAGCTTCATCTGGATGTACTGATCTAAACTGACGTTGGTAGTAGAAATGCGACGTTCATATTGCCCCATATGGTTTACGTTAATCACAGTTGTCAATAAAATAACTTAGAGAAGATATTTAACCCGCACGTAAACCGTCATCAAACTGTTTATCTTTAATTTTCTGTAAAACGCAAATTTTATTGATGACAACTTCTTCGTTATTGTATGTCACAACGTTTCTGGGCTATTCCTTGCCTCTTTGTCAGGTGAATTGTAACAAACAAGAGTATCGTGCTTCAACAATAATATTCAGGGCGAAAGTGTGCTTTATTTCACTATACAGTCAGCTCTCGTTAATCCGACACTTGTGGTTGCAGAGAAATATGTCGGATTACCGAGAATGTCGGATTAATGTATTTGTGTGAAAATATCAATGTTTACTAAATGTCATGATCGCCATACTGTTGCATGCATATCAGAAATTGTAGATCTGGTTATCGTCTTCGTTTGTAAAGACATTCACAGTAATAAAAAATATAACAATACATCCTTGATATCATGATACATGGTGGTAGAGCGAACTGTATTTCTTAAATATTAAGTTTATTTTTCGGCCTTTTCTATCGTCAAATGCGTGTTTTTATTGAGAATGAGTGAAAGCGTTCCAAGCGCTCCGACAATACCAAGTCAACACATTCAAAAGACACAGTTCAGTGGTGATGAGAGGTATTTTCTTTCAGGAAATGCTCATGCATTTTTTGGAAGTACACATTTCGTTGTGGTGCGTTAGCTTATATACTGAGGCCTATAGCATCATCATGCAAATACTATAATCCTCAGATTCTTATCGTGTTGTAGTCGTTGTCATGGTGTAATGGTTATATGTAATACACACACACACGCACACACGCACGCACACACACACACACACACACACACACCTTTTAAAAAATATTGAGATAACTAACAGATGTCATTTGTTGTACTGTCATTTTGTACATGGACTTTAAATCTCCGTTTTACGAGTCCGGATATAAGTACGTAAGTACGTAATCTTGATCATTTGGAGTAAATCGCTGTCAATGTAGGCCAATGTGTTTACACAGTCACTGTGTTCCGAAATGATACGTTATATGTTCTAAAACCCAAACTAATTTCTTATAGGAGGTTATATTTAACTAATTCGTGATAGGAGGTGAGTTTAACTCACCACGTGTGTTATTAGTGTCGTTCAACTCCGTATCATGTCGTCAGCGCTCTCGGCTAAGGCCATGCATGTGACAAACACACATAAAGTTTGCTTTGAACCCTGATTGGTCTTCCTCCTTTCCAAAACCAACACAAACAACACAAATATCTTTTCGATCGCAATGGTTTATTTCATGATATTACAAAATAATAGAAAAAATGTCGATTTCGGGTATATGTGATAATGATGTACCCGAGGACAACCAGAATACTTTGATTAAATGCTGGGAATGGAAGTTATAATCTCAGTGGAGACCTATGTACATGCAACGATTGACACAGATGTATGCCCTAGATATATAGACAGCTGGGTCTGCAGCTGACGAACACCATCCACACTGTACATTATAGTGTTGTATATAAGATACATGTGCTAGGGGAAGGACTAGTTGTCAATACAGCCTAGTTCAATAGACTGTGTACAATGCATTGTCAGTCAGATCAGATCTAAGGTACACGCGTTTTTCATATGTTAGAATATATAGTATGGGATTCTTGTGCCATGGACGTACTGAAACTATATTTGACAATGACATGTGTACGTACAGTTTACGGAATGCATTCTTTCAAGAAGACATCTTTGAACCATATCTCCGTTACACTAGATCGTGGATCGTGGCTAATTTGGTGAAACCCATGTGAACATGGCGCCCCACTGAACAAGGACACGAACGTTAAGACACCAGGGCCTAGATTTTCGAAGCTCTCTTAGCGCTAAGATAGTCGTAAGCGCCATACATTAACATTAACTTCCGACTGTCTTAGCGCTAAGAGGGCTTCGAAAATTTAGGCCCAGTGCATCATGGTACAACAAGGGGCGCAACTCTGCATGGCGAAACAGTGATATAGGCCGTGTATACAGCCCCTTTGTTGGGCAACATACGTCTACGTACCTTTGTCACTGTTAGCATTATCAGAATCATTTGTTATTTTAGCACTATTGCACATTAACGTATATTGTTCCTGTATTGGGTCATCTGAGACTGCTGATACATATATAGTGTGCTGAACAGCAGATAAACAGGGATAACAGTTATCGGTCAAATGGGTTGTAAAACCCGGATATATAGATAGGACACGTGCCCTAGATTGGTTCATAAATTTACATCGTAGGTACAGTTATCCAATGGAAATGTACATATGCATCAACTAACAGCTAATTTGAGTAATTATGCAACACTGAGTTGATAAACAGATTAAACAAACGTAACCAGCAACAATGGAAGACATCACGTTTTCTTCAAAAATAGACTTTGGGATTGTTATCAAGTCAACGTCATTTCTTTAACCTTAAGGGTAATGAAATTCGTCTTTTCGGGGAAGGAAGTCGCATTCCGATGTTGTGAATTCATCCATCATATCAGCAAACTGTAGTGTTTGATCATCCAGGTAAATAGCAAAAACGTCAATGTACACACAATTTAAAATAATACCATCTCTGTTTGACTACAGTCAAATATAACAATTACTATATGAATGTGATAAATAACTTCGTGCGTGGATACATATACATGACATATATTATTCTTGTCAAACTCTATATTAATAAGTATGGCCGTTCCAAAAGAACGTCGTTCAGTTTACAAACCGCACTAAATCAACGGGCTGACTTTTTGATAACTACTTTTGATTGTGACGGGATTGGAACAGTGCCCTCTAATACAATGAACTTACATCTCTCCATACAGATACACACAAGCAGTGGTCGTACATCTTTCACGTCACTATCTCCACCACAGCTACCTAACATCGTTCTATTTCGAAAATAGGAACTTCTCACTTTGGTAACTGTGTACTGAAGACTGCTATACCACGTGTAGGTAGGAGGTGGTGGTGGTGGTGGTGTCTCTCCTGTGACGACCGTCGTGTGGGTAGACGTGATCGTTGTAGCACGCACATGGCTCTAGCTGAATAATGGACTTAACTGATTATTAAAGAGACGGACAATCTTACTTTCACGATGTACTATTTTGAATAAAGAATTAATTAACTATTCTGTTAGATTTATTATTTATATATGTGAACTCACACATTTTCCTCCACACATTCCAATCTGTCATTGTTAATGTATTTTTATTCCTTCCTAGAAAGTAAGAGAACTCCGCACAGAACCTAAGCAGTCCAACAGGAAGCCACATGTGGTACGTTGGTTTCGTCTTCATATTTCCGCTGGTTTCAATCTCTGGAACATGTTATCTTTGAAGAGCCATGTCACCATCCAGTGCCGGGACCAGAAACAGCCAATCAATTCCGTTCTCTCCCTGTTGCTAGGCAACCATGTTATACCTGTAACGGGACACCTTTCCTGGTGACAACATCATTTATAGATGTGGGTCATGTGGTATCGGCAACAGCTGCCTTGCACCATTCCGTGCTGCTGGATCACCGAAGGGCTTAATAACCTGCAACATACAACACATGTTTACTGTGACAGCCCTAGGCCGTAATGCGCATGCCGGGTATGATACAAACGCCATCACATATCTGTTTTCATTATCAGCATAAATTTACATCTAACAGTTTAATGAATATTTCTAATCCGTTGTCATGGTAACAAAACGCATATTTGTTGCAGATGAGGTTATTAGGGACCGTTCATTATTTATGGCTAGTTGATTTTGAGTGTTGGGGGGGGGCACCCATTTTGTTCTGGGAGGTAGGGGGTCATCAATTTTGTACACATGTAAATATAAATTTATTGAAAAATTATACTTAAAAATTATGGGAAAGGGAGGGGTCATTGGTTTTGTACATGATATGCGGGGGGGATGAGTTATTCACATTGTACATGCTTCTGTATAAAAATCATCATCACCGCCTTGCCATAAATTATGAACGGCCCCTTACTGATCTAAGAGGTGGATCTCTACATGTAGCTGGTCAGGCCCGAATGATCTGTTTACACTCTTTGATGTCGTGCTGTTGTCACTGACGCGGTAAACAAGTCTGGATTTCGGACAACGAATACCGCGTCAGGACATTGATTGATATACAGAGCAAAATCAGACGCCCTGACCCGCGGAATGATGGCAGAATCTTGGTGTTGTTTCCCCAAGTCTGTGTTCTGGTGAATCCTGACCACACATTCACACATGTCAAGGAATATTTCTGTAAATTAGGGATCTCATGAATAAACAGTGTGCTTCCCTGAAGAATGAATGTATTGACAAGATAGGAACTAGGATGGCAGAATCGAATAATTTTGAAAAAAGGAAGTGCGAAATATGCGGATAATATTGTCTGATCATTGTCGAGAAGGCGCGGGCTTGAGACAAGTCAACAAGGAGTGTAGTTGGGTGTTTCCTGACGTTTAAATGTTAAATGGCAACAATTGGTGGAAGGTCCCACTGGATTTTAACAATACTGAATGAAATGCAATGAGCATGACTACAATATATTTCATTGTAATATTATTTTATTTATCAAAGGGAATATATATTTAATGTTTATGAATAATTTCGTGAAAAATACGCTTATTATACCACAGAGACAGACAATAATCACTCATGGTTTGTCAGCTGTCAGCCTGTTTATTAAATTGTACATCCGCTCTTATAATCTTGGGAGTGGAACGACATTTTCCAAATTCCCCCAAGCTGTTATATATCGTGACTTACATGAAAAGAAGTCGGGCACTATGTAATAAAGCTGCGCGATTTAAATCGACCTTAAATCACGATGTTATTCAATCATTCAAACCCGAGGAAAACCCGTAGGTCGTATGTAGGCAGTGGCTTCAATGTAAATAAGTCGTTCTTGTGTACCTGTATGGAGAACATATACCAAGGCTTCACCCTTTCTGTCTGTGCAGGGAGGAGCAGTGGGCTAGCGATCCCATTGTCCCTGACCCCTGACAAGCGTGTAGGGTGACGGAATGCATGTACCCATACACATAGCACGTACATCACTGTGACTGAAATACCGTCTCAATTCACAGTTCACAATATATCAATTATATTCAAGGAAGACCCTCCGTACGCCGAACCTATTCTCACGTAGCGCACCAAAACACATTCTGACCTGTCCATGGTATTGACATTTCGTTATCCATACGAAATTAGATGGCTCGAATTTACAATAACCTATTGTAGGAATACCTTAAGTATTATGGGGAAGGAACGAAATAATTAGAAATGGGCAAAAATGATTGCTCTGAACAGATAATCAACATGGATGTAAGTTTGTGACCAACACGCCGTGTTGCGTGGCGAAAGGCTGACGATGAACGTCATGACCAGTCGTTTGCCAGGGCCAGGTGTAATCACTGCGGGTCGAGATAAAGTCTGACTTTTGTTTCAGGGAATGATTTGTGGGGTTAGGTTTGTCGACGAGAGCTACCCCGTACAGGACAGATGATAGATTTATAGTGGGGCTTGTTCAGCCCTCACCCAGGGAGGCCGACAGGAGGTTGCTGGGAAATGTTGACAAAATAGGACAGGGTCGGTGGATCACGCATTTGCTTGAAGGTGACTACAAATCAGTATTGCCAAGTAGTAAATCACAGATTTTGTTCTTTGAAGTTTCATGGAAATCTGTCTTCTGCAGAAAGATGTTTGATTTAGTGCTAGAACACACTTTCAAAAATATTAAAAAAGCATGACACCTTTCTTTCTGAATCTTTGACAAAATAACACTTACAATATTTTATGTATACAGCGTTGACTCGTTAAAAAAATCTGTCAAATATCAGACTATCAGTCAAAAGGAGGTACAGTTACACAGAGTCTGGTGACTGGTACACAGAACAGATGTTCTTTTCAGCTACATCCACACTGTTGTGCTTGTATTCATTGTACCGATAATAGAAGATATTCCTGAAAAACCTTCACTTTATTCAAATAACACTTCAGCTTTGAAACGTTAAATAATTTAATATACAAAAGTTTCTACATTACACACATGAAAGGTAATCTATTCATAATAGATTTGTCGGTTCGGTTGAACACCTTCTACCCTGCTTATTCACACAGTATGTAAACTCTCACGAAACGCGTATCTGTGGTTTATTGGGTCACAAGCCAGATGCTTGGCATACTTCCACTTGGGGGAGGGGGCAAATCTACCCATAATGCCTTCACAGGGCAGCGGGGTGTGAAATGTTATTGGCTAATGATACAGCTGCGCACTCCTATGTTAACAGAGGATGTAGAACAAGTATCCTGAATACAATGTACAAAGAGGAGGATGGTGATGTGAAGAGGTGCTTGGCAAGACAACCGACCATACCGTAATTGGAAATCGGTTAATGGGAGGGCATCATTTTCCCTTGAGAAACCACGGAATATAACAGACAGGTTTTATTTAAGTCTCATATATAATCATGTGTATCTTACCTGAGGGTTTATATGTTCAGACAAACATTCAAATTATGGTTTTATGCCTGTGGTTAATCTTTAAGCCCTGTAATTCCATACACTCCTACCGTGGTTTTCCCATCCCAGTATTACAATTTGTATTCCATGATTTCACCTGAAGTTCAGCAAATAACCACCATTTACGATTTTCGTATGTAACCCAATGTATGGGAACGCGTTGGTATGACGTCAGTTTTGCGAATGTGTTGCCTGGAAATTTCACACTGGACGGACAAAGATACAGTGGATGGGAGCATTTGCTACCCTGATATGTGAACCCAATGAAGAATAATTAGGACAATGATAAATAGAGTGGTTGAAAGGTTGTGGAGAAACCATGAATTAGAGTCGTGCTGGTACATATTTTTCAAACGTGTGAATGACTAATGTGAAATGCCCAGATGATTTTCGGTATCCGATCCGATTAAACAACGTTTTTCAACCAATCAGACTGTAGCAGACACTCCCATTAACTTTAGTGTTTGGTAACGGGCGGGGCACAACTAACCTGCGAAATCTTCTCTTGGCCCGGGGGAGACAGGTGGGCTCTCCACCCCCTCGTCATCTATGTAGTTGTCCAGGAACTGGAAAGCCTCAGCGGTTACTTGGTTCCCTGAAAGAGACATCACTTTTAATGTAAATCATATTCATAAAACAATCCTCAGAAACAACGTCAGGAAGTTGGCCTGTATCATGAATTGTGAAAATGCTGAAATATAATATTGTTATCATTATATATAACCATATTACATGTATTTGACTTTTATCTGTCTAGTTTGTTCTGGGCATATCATCTTCCATCGTTGTCCTATGAACGCGTGCCCGTGACATCATATCATCGAGTCTGGGCGCGACAACTTTAATCGGTCGTCCTTTAATCCGGTGGCGTGTGCACATCATCCGGGGGATCATCATCATCATCATCCGTGGTACCCAACTGCGGTAACATAACAATACATCCACCATGTCAGTGACCCTTCTATCCGTTCTCGTTAGTTGCACATTACGAAAGCCGGGGGATGCTGAAGACTTTGTATTTAACCCGTGGTATTTAGATTGATCTTTTACGGTGATCATTTTTATTTAGTCAATAAACTGTTGTCACATCTTCACGGGCTATGGCTATAGTGTTCCCTACAGATCCACGTTAGCGATCCACTGACTCGCTTGCTGTTACAGCTTTGTCTTGTGCAAGTTTGGACCCTGGTGTGAAGTGTTAATAGGACATCGCCGTACTGACGTTAATGTCATTGTCATTGGGGTTCTGGGGTTAATTACTCTCTCTTCCGAGTCCGATGATCGAGTCGAGTATATCCTTGATTCACTAAACCAGCACAGCGACATGACCTCATATGGATCAAGGAGTATGTCTTTGCTATAACTGCACACCAACGTGCACCATGTGCAGATGCCAAATTGAGGTGAGTTCAAGATTCTTGCACCCCTACAACGACGCGCATGGACGCGTGTGTGTGTGGCGAGATTCGTATTGCTTGTCCACTGAGATACCATTCTCTACTGAAACTCAAACTACGGACTCCGAGCCAACATGTCCTATTTCATCCCCTTAATGCTGAGCACCAGGCAGGGTTCCAACAATTAGAATATTTTAAAGTCGTTTGGTATTCCGCGCCCTTAGGATCGAACCACTGACACTCCGTTCTCCGGGCAGACGATCCATGTATTACAGCACGGAGGCGTTTCAAATGGGTAGAGGGCGGCAGAAAAAATACAAGTACACAAGTCGTGTTGTACAAGTTGTTTGTGGCAGGAAATGTTTACTCTTTACATTTCAGTGCAATTAGGCCAATTCGCCGTGTCTACCCACGCAATCGGTATGGCATGAGACCCGCGTTTAGTTAAAGCATATCGATGCTGCAAATACAACTTGTCCGAAATAGCAGTGGATATTGTCATAGACTTGTCATGTAGTTCAGAAGAGCATATTATATAAACACATCACCAAGTCATTACAGGATCAGATTTCGGTCGAGAAGATAGCTGAACAAATGGAGAGATTCATGTAACTAGTGTCAAATGTGGAGGTTCAACCGTATAAAATATCTGTGTGAATGACGTGGGCTACTTTGTGCGGTGAATATGACAATTAAAATTAGAAATAAGGTCCAAGTCGGTCTCTCGTGTGAACCAATTAAGGTTAAATATTGACCAATCAGAGCCTCTGCGCGGAGATGTTTGCCAGTCTCGCGCAATGTCATGTAAACATGAACTCGCGACGGTGTTTGCATTATACACAGATGATGCGAAATAAGCAACAGGTAACGTATAAAGATGACCAAAAAACCCCAATTTTTTTTATATAAAAAGTGAAATACGTGAAATTCTTGGAAATGTCCAGATGGGATTACTGAAGGTATTTTGATATTTGTAAATGTAGCACTACATACACACAAGTAAATGTAGCATTACATACACACAAGTACATGTAACATTAAATACACACAAGTAAATGTAGCGCTACATACACAAGTAAGTGTAGTGCTACATACACAGGTAAATGTAGTGCTACATACACAGGTAAATGTAGTGCTACATACACACAAGTAAATACAGCGCTACATACACACAAGTAAATATAGCGCTACATACACAGGTAAATGTAGCATTACACACACACAAGTAAATGTAGCACTATATACACAAGTAAATGTAGCACTACATACACACAAGTAAATGAAGCGCTACATACACACAAGTACATGTAGCATTACATGCACACAAGTAAATGTAGCACTACATACACACGTAAATGTAGCGCTACATATACACAAGTATATATAGTGCTACATACACACAACTAAATGTAGTGCTACATACACACAAGTAAATGTAGTGCTACATACACACAAGTAAACGTAGCGCTGCATACACACAAGTAAATGTAGCGCTACATACACACAAGTAAATGTAGTGCTACACACACAAGTAAATGTAGTGCTACATACACACAAGTAAATGTAGCGCTACATACACACAAGTAAATGTAGTGCTACATACTCACAAGTAAATGTAGCGCTACATACACACAAGTAAGCGTAGCGCTACATACACACAAGTAAATGTAGTGCTACATACACACAAGCAAATGTAGCGCTACATACACACAACTAAATGTAGCGCTACATACACACAAGTAAATGTAGCGCTACATATACACAAGTAAATGTAGTGCTTCATACACACAAGTAAATGTAGCGCTACATACACACAAGTAAATGTAGCGCTACACACACACAAGTAAATGTAGTGCTACATACACACAAGTAAATGTAGTGCTACATACACACAAGTAAATGTAGCGCTACATACACACAACTAAATGTAGCGCTACATACACACAAGTAAATGTAGCGCTACATATACACAAGTAAATGTAGTGCTTCATACACACAAGTAAATGTAGCGCTACATACACACAAGTAAATGTAGCGCTACACACACACAGGTAAATGTAGTGCTACACACACAAGTAAATGTAGCGCTACACACACAAGTAAATGTAGCGCTATATACACACAAGTAAATGTAGTGCTATATACACACAAGTAAATGTAGTGCTATATACACACAAGTAAATGTAGCGCTACACACACAAGTAAATGTAGCGCTATATACACACAAGTAAATGTAGCGCTACATACACACAAGTAAATGTAGCGCTACACACACAAGTAAATGTAGTGCTACACACACACAAGTAAATGTGGTGCTACATACACACAAGTAAATGTAGCGCTATATACACACAAGTAAATGTAGCGCTACACACACAAGTAAATGTAGCGCTACACACACAAGTAAATGTAGCGCTATATACACACAAGTAAATGTAGCGCTACATACACACAAGTAAATGTAGTGCTATATACACACAAGTAAATGTAGTGCTACATACACACAAGTAAATGTAGTGCTATATACACACAAGTAAATGTAGCGCTACATACACACAAGTAAATGTAGTGCTATATACACACAAGTAAATGTAGCGCTATATACACACAAGTAAATGTAAAAGCAATGCAGAATCAGAAAATCAGAGTTTGTGTTATTAATTTCCCTTCAAATAATGTTTAATTCATCTCGAGACTACTTTACACCATCACGTGTGCTGTCTTCTGAGGCAATCTCGATTGAATTTAAAATGATAATATTTCAGTCTTCATTGTGTAAAATTAGTTATTGCGTTCATGATAGCAGAGATTACTGTATATCAGTACTATACTTTGCTGTACATGCGGGATAAACAAACTTAACGCTCAGATAGATTGCGGCGTAGTACTATATTGTTAAACTTATAGTTTCGGTGACTCACAAATACAGTGCAATATCACGAACAGTCTGTCATTCAGGAATGACATTTCATTACCTATTGGTGAAGTTTTATCACCTTCCCATGTGTACATTTCGTTATAACGCCCTGGGCGCTTCTACGAGTTCGGAAACGCCCGTCTCATCGCTGATTGAATCTCACAGCCACAACTACAATCGACACCTTTCATAAAACCCACAGATGTATCCGGGATAAAACAACAACACTTTATTACAGCCATAAATCCCATCGATCATGTGTAACCTTCCCACCTCAGATGATCAACATTTATTGATGTATTTGTTTGCGAATCCTGGGCGTGGTGGTCGGACAACTGTCGGTTTAGTCAGCCTTGTAATTCCCTACGCTTAAATTACGGCCTGTGTAAGTGTGTACTCAGTCTGTCCAATCTGTACACGACATACCAATACGAAGGGGAGACAACTGCAACTGTTTTAAGACAATGTGAAATTATACCCTTCACGCTTCCTCCACAGCGAAATGGCGAGTTTATTTATCTGTTCTAACAGTGTAGGAAGATCATGTTTTTACCATTGATCGGTATATTTAACAATGCCGTAAGTTTGTTGGGATGTGCCCCCATGTCAAGTCGATGTGAAAAGGGTTTTGGAATCCGATCTAAGCATACGTGATACCATATTTCCAATATTTGCCTCGGACATTGTTTAGTGTTTGTATAATGTAATATAATCATCAAATATAGAAAACAATTAATTTCTTTTGGAATCGGCATTCCGCACCGTCGTAGGTACAACAACTGAAAACGTCGGTGTTTATGTCCAGCTACTAACGTGAAGATATCTTCTAATGCTCACCATCATATCAACCAGTAAATGGAAAGTCAGCATTCCGGTTGTTACGACTTGGTTATAATGATATTGATGTTTGTAGTGATACATTTAGCACTGATCAAATTATCTCGTTGGGATAAACAGACTGTAATCAATATTATGTGATCGATAATGTTCGGCGAAAAATACATGGGCGAGGCCTACAGTCGAGATCTGTGGGGCCAGGAGAGTTAGACATTGCGAGATACTAAATGTAAGGTTAGGCATGTCGAGATACTAAATGTAACGATAGATATGTCGAGATAATAATTGTAACGTTAGACATGGCGAGATACTAAATGTAAGGTTAGGCATGTCGAGATACTAAATGTAACGATAGATATGTCGAGATAATAATTGTAACGTAAGACATGGCGAGATACTAAATGTAAGGTTAGGCATGTCGAGATACTAAATGTAACGTTAGACATGGCGAGATACTAAATGTAAGGTTAGGCATGTCGAGATACTAAATGTAATGTTAGACATGGCGAGATACTAAATGTAACGTTAGGCATGTCGAGATACTAAATGTAACGATAGATATGTCGAGATAATAATTGTAACGTAAGACATGGCGAGATACTAAATGTAACGTTAGACATGTCGAGATATTATATGCAACGTTACACAAGTCAGTTCTGAATGTAACGTTACACATGTCACGACTGCTTGGTGTAGCTTTAGTTACGTCAAGATACTATATGTAAAGTCGACAAACTCGATTTACCACAAAACAGATACAAAGAGAAGCGTACGATAGTCGGGATACAAAGAGTCAGGTAGACTAAGTCACTGAATATTTATAATTTTGATTGTAACAAATAAACCTATTTAAAGTGAAAAGGAGCCCCAGGGAGACCAGAGATTCAGAGACCTGAACCTGAGGAAATCTAGACTTGGTTCATTTAGGGCTTTAGCACTGCAGGGAGGGCTAGGCTGTAGGGGAAATAATGTTGTTCAGGGACTGTGAGACAGACTAAGAGTCAGGGGGCATAGATCTGAGTTAGCTGAGTTTGGATACATCACACAGCTAACAGTAAAACAAAATATCTGTTTGTAGGGTTCTTGCTGAGCCGACACAGCCTCAAGAATTGAACTGACACTGTAGCGTTTTGTCCACAGGAGCTTACAGCCCCAGACTAGGGATGTGTTCCACGTTACAGCCCCAGACTAGGGAATGCAGTCATGGGTCCAATAGGTCCGTGATTCGGAACCAGCTGAGAGGCGCCGCGGTCTACTTATTCATCTACTTGAGCCACATCCACGTTCAAGGTAAACAGTTAAACCTATTATAACTACCGTGTGTCAGGTGGTATAGTACAGAGAGGGCAACTCGGAAGAACTTGTCCACAATCCCGAAACTCCCCAAGTATAAATCAAATATATACATTTACGTGGTGGGCCTATTAGTCATGTGAGGGTATTTTGAGAGGGTATTTTCATCTCCGTGGAAATGTCTTTGCACGACTTCATTATGAATGTCACTTAAACTTTTGAAAAGAGTTGAAGGTGAAATGACACAAAGCGATCGCCAGGTCAAATATTTGAAGGTTTTAATACCGTAAGACCTGTATGATTACTCCCTTTAAAATCACCGTTGTAGCCTTTAGTTTTATTACTGAGATCTCACAAACAATACGAGACAAAATACAATGTTCACGTGTTGGTCCGAGATCACCTAACTAGCATGAGATCCAAACGACTGTATACTTAAGTCCGAGATTTCCCCACCAACATGAGAAACAAACTAGAGTTCACCTGCTGGTCCGAGAGGTCCAAAACAGCACGAGAAACAAACTAGAGTATACCTGCTGGTCCGAGATCTCCAAAACAGCATGAGAAAGAAACTACTACATACCTGTAGGCCCGAGATCTTCCGACTGTGTGGCGCTGAGAGGGGGATGAAGACTACCATCAGTTGAGTCCAGCCTCTCGCCAGTCGCAGGATGTTTCACCTCCCGCATCCCGGTCGTGATGTGGATCGAGGTGTCTGACACGTTCACTGGAACAGATGACGTCACATCGTCCACATGTGAGCTCGCACGATCCACGTGACCTGATCTGACTTCACTGGCACGAGAAGGTACAATTTCTGTTCTGATAGAACTCGCTTTCCGAGAGTCTGCAGACCCCTCTGTTTTTTCTATAATCATTTCTTCCATCCGGGCTACTATTGGGTTTTCATAGGCCTCGTCCTTTTGTATTCCAAGTTTATTGGGAACAGCATACACAGACCCTTCGTGCGTATAATGCTGTGTTATAACCTCAGTCTTTACTGGTTTGGGTTTTTGCTTTTCATCGTCTGTTTTATTATAAAGGGGTCTTGTGCTCATTCCGTTCTTATCCTGCAGCTTCATGCTGTCTGTAGCAGCAGGCTGGGAAACTGTTGGTGGCGGCACTCTCACGGGAGCTTTATTGTCGAAAGCTGGATTGTCATAAGCTCCTTCCCTCAAAGAATCTAAAGATTGTGACTTTTGTTGCGAAACTTTCACGTGACCGGCTGAACTTGGCCTGGAATGGTCTTTTCTTGATTTGTCACTGTTTGACTGATGCGAATGACCGGAATGTCGTTTAGAGTTATCCCGCCTGTCCTTGGGTCGACTACTAAGGTCACTGTGCGATCTGTGTACCTTCTTGCTGTCTCTGTGATGGCGCTCAGCAGAGTTGCGGTTAATGAGGCGTGACCGCGAGTGTGTCAAATCTGAAATCAACGAGTTTTTGTTGTTGTACCTTATATAAAATGATACCGTTGAACACAATATCATTTCCTCTCACAAACATGCTATACTCAGCAAACTATTGCTGAGAACAGTGAAAGGACAAACATGAAAAACATCGTCTGGAAACCTCATGGTTTCTTTAACGGGACCTTTGCTTCAATTTCTTTGTGAATAGAACCATTTACTCTGTCATGCTATACAGAATATCGACGAACGGTGTTAACATCTCACCAGATGATAGGGCAAACATTTTAGGTTACAGACTTAGTTACTCACCGTTATATTCATATATACTTATAACACCGGGTGCTCTGGATGTGTCAACCACTTCATAGACAGGGGCCAGTTGCTGACTGTGGTATATCCTCACATTGCCCTGGTATACTGCATGGCCCGGAGGCGGGTGTGCTGTAAGTGGAAATCATCATCATCATCATCATCATCATCATCATCGATACCACCACCGACTTCATTATCAACGATGTCATTATGTTAATAGACGTAAAGCCAATCAACCTTTCTTCCCTTCGACGACACATTAGTCGAAACAATAATAGCATCAAACAATAGAGAACTGAAGGTGAAAACACCTCTCATCATTTTACCAAAGCACGTGCAAATTTACTTTAAAATGAAGTTTGCTTTATAAAGGTTGATAAGAAATACATACCAATTTGACCACAATCTCTCCCTTCCCCAGTTACAAATACAGTGTGAGGAGAAAGTTGAGGGACTTGGTTCTGAACCAGATAAAACTGTTGTGATAGCGTGGGAAAAGGTCTAAGTCGATATAAATGTCAATTTGCCAACATTTCTTTCGGTTTACGAAATGAATAAAGCGATTGTGATCACGTCTAAAATAAACGACTTTCAAAACATACCCACGCATGCAAGAAAGGACTTTGAAGAAACGCTTCCTGTTATAGAGCAGCGTAATGTTTTAAAAAGGCTGTATGTGTTTGTTGCTGATCGGGCTTATTGGCGTTACATGCGGAGCTACATTAGTGAGACACCTCAACTCGATCTTTTAGCAGTTCGTAATGTTTGTTTGTATCTGCCCAAATGTTGATGTGTAAACGTATTCGTCTTAACCACATAGCCCTTTGGGGTTTACATAGTTGACAGAGCCTCAGCTCGCCAGAAACAGACGGCATTTCTGCGTCTCAGTACGAAAACACTTTTGACATTCAAAGTTTACATTCTTCTCTGAGAATGTCATTATAGGGTTTTGCTCTACAAAGGCATACACAGAGAGGATGTATGGGTAAAGTTTAAATCTCTTGATTACTTGATGGAGTCACAGTCAATGGCGGATTGTGTTGGGAACACTGTTGTATTGTACTATAATTAATACTAAACTGTACAACAGAATATTGTGGGCTTTCAGTTTCGGTTATAATGCACGTCGACACCGGGGCGTTTGACAATACGTATTGTAGTGTTCACATCAAGCACTGGGATCCGAACAATGTGTTGGAACGAAGCAGGGAGGGGGTCACAGAGTTCTACACCCAGGCGGACTATACTCTATACATGCTATGATTTCAACACGAGACTGAGACCTGCGTTCAGGTTACCTACACACTTGCTCCTTGTTAAGCCTCAAACAAATAGAACCACTGTTTGAAGCAAATGCTTTCATTGTGTATGAGCTCCGAGTGCCCAAAAATGGTAATCAACATTGTTCACGTAAATTCAAAACAGCCAATTTTGCTGAATGTGCACAAACATCCCGACCGGACTAAAGTCGAAATAAATGCAAGGAGACCGAAGATGGGGTCGAACAGAAGTTTAACAGTAATTTTCAATGAGGATCGACATTAACGACGGTGTCCACAAGCGTTATCAGCTCACTAACCCCCGTTCGTTAGGATAAAGATATTCGTCTTAAAGACATAAGGCCAGATTACTGTTTTCCTTTTCACCCTTGTGTAATCAAAGCTGCTGTGTCATATGATATAAGGCAATTAAACGAAATTGCGAAAATTGGCGTAGATAACAGTATACATATTTATCCGTTAAACCTCCGCCAGACGCGATTACACGCCCTTGGTCTAGAACCCTAGCATCGGGATTACAACTGGTTTCATACATTCTATAATAATAATAGTCCACGTCCAGGATGAATATCTTGCTCAAAGCGCTAAGAAGGAAAAGGAGTATTCAGGAAAATGCTTGACGGAACAACTGAGTCTTGAAAAGAATAGGTTGGAGAAGTTTGTAGTTCTTGAGGGAGAATGTTCCACTGATAAGCTGCTGAATGGGAAAACGCCCGTTGTCCATAACTGCACAGTTTGACTTTGGGCGCAATGAATAGCTGTTGAGATTCTGAGCGGAGCGCTCTGGATGGAATGTAGGGCTGGAGGAGGTCACAGAGATAAGCTGGAGCAATATGAGAATGACACTGATAAGCTAGACAGAGAAGTTTGAAATTGACTCTCTGCCAATGAAGCTCTTTGAGGATCGGGGTGATATGGTCTGATTTTGGAGAGAGTGAAACAAGTCTGGCTGCTTTGTTCTGGATTGATTGGAATCTTCTGATGCCATGTTTTGGAGAACCGGCTAGGAGGCTGTTGCAATAATCTATCCTTGAAATTATTAATGAAAGGGTCGGTGTTTTTGTAGCATCCTTGGTCAGACATGCTCTAATTTCCCCAATGTTTCTTAGCTGTAGGTGACAAGATCGAGAGGAGTGGCTAACTTGTTTGTTCAAGTCAAGGTTTGAGTCTACATTCTACTATACAAAGACACATTTCTCCGACACCATTATTTGAAAACATGCTACACGAAACAGATCATCGGGGGTGTAATAAGAGGTGTTACTGTATACTGAGTTTCAACCAACCTTGCAAACGTAGCTCCGAAGATGACCTCTGAACCCCAGGTTCCACTCGATATTTGGGGTTTGGTCTGCCGTAGTACAGCCCCTGATTGGGTGCTGCCTGGTACACTGCAGGCGCCTCAACCCACAAGCCATTCCCCACCTTAGGAAGGCCCCTGGGGTCAATATGACTGAGTGTAGAGTGTTGACTTTGATGGCCAGAGTCAGAGGGAAGATGGTGGAACTGCTTCTCATGTCTCTTCTTCTTCCTCTTGGACCTGTGAGGTGTTAGAACATCAAACAATGATATTTGTCTCGGCATGATATCAGTATAGACTACAATACACAACACATTCGTCAGTGACTTTGTGAAACTGTTTACAGTGTCAAATATTAAATATAGTGTTGGCACCTACACATCACTTACCACATTCTACTGGCGTTACTGGTAGACTGACTGAAGGCACACCTACTCTGGCCGTCTATATCTGTGTATTCCCACCTACGTATGATGACAATGGTGGGAACCTGTTTAAGATTTAAGGACGTGGGTAGGTCTGATTCACCACAGAAGCACAGCCTAAGAAGATAAGATAGGAGCAATTTCGGAACAATCTGTGAAGCTTCAGTAGTTCTCTGTGTTTGTCACGGTCTGTTTGGGGAAAGGTATGAGACACACTCAATCTTGGGTCATAAACAGAATGATCACACTTTAAATTCATAGATCTGGCATGTATATGCTCACTATTTGCATATGTCACTGCACAAAATTGACCCTGGAGCTTGTGGAACACCTTAACAAGATCCCCCAAAACAGTTGACCCCGGAGTTTGAGGATTACTTTCAGAAGTAAATATTTCTTCATTTAAAAAACATTCAATTATTTGAAATATTTTATAAATGTGTTGAACATTTGATGAATTTTGACAACTGTTGACAAACGGCTATATATGGCTTCAGCGCCCAGGGAGGGTATGCGACATCTGCCTGTTTAAATGTACGTACTTAGTATTCCGATGATATTAATACATGGTGATGTAACAAGCCGCACAAGAAGTACATCTAAGAGCATTATATGGATAACTAAATAGCCATACTTAACATCAGACCACAGAAGGATTACATTCCCACGGTTAATATAATTGATCACATCTGCGCTAAACATTTCCAACAGGTCTCAGAAGGAGAAAAAGGTCAGCAAAATATTTTTAAAAAATTTAAGTTTTATCAGTTGCTATTGTCATATATTTAACACGTTCGTCTTCATACAAAAAGATGGCTGACACGTCTCCATCAACTCTCCACTTATGACACAGCCATCTATAGATGTGACAGTTGGATTGATTTCTGTGTCGTGACTATGCCATTTGTCACGCTAGTATGGTTATCCGGTGCTGAACAATGTAAGTGCACTGCAACAGTCAACGGTCACGGTTCGACGACAACATCTGCATTATTTAACGTCGCTCTGTGTATACCTGAAGTATATACCTGACCTACTCTCGCTGTACAGAATATAACACACCGAATAGTGGCGTATCTCAGATGATGGATCATTTTTTACAAAATCGTTTTCGGTTTCCAGTCCATAAAAAACACATTTAAATGGTTCTGTGGGAATTGTAATTCTCATCATAATCATAGTTTCACCCAAAGACCTCAAAACAACGTCTGGTGACCATTTTTCACCAAATATATTTTACTTTTTATTTAACATATTTGATTGATTGTATTGTTCTGCAATCACACCGCATAAATCATATTCCAACGAAACCCTTTCGTTTTGGGTCGCTACCCCACTGTCACTAAAGGGAAACAAACCCAAAAATACAAGACTAACGGATCAATCATATTTCGTCTTTAGATATAATTGCCACATTACGAGTGACAAGTTACTGCCAGGTAATTGAGTCTTTTCCCGTCAAACAATATGAGACTTCTTGCACGGAAATGTACCATTTTGGCCCTCAATGTAATCTCCCGATGAGGTGGAATAACTGCTGATAAGAAGTTTACTTAACAAGAAAACACGGAAATAGACGTTATTTCCTGCTTACATGAACAATATCGACATTCTAATTATCTAGAAGTAATGTGCATTATATACAAGATACCAAAATATCATTTCCTATTATATGAAAAAACTGCCCTTCCATTTATCAACAAAGAATCTTCAGTGTTAAGTAAAAAATACATTCAGAAGATTCATTCAATGACGAGTAAGGTGTGATAATCAATACTACTTTGTTACCAATACATGACATGACCTGTCTCAAGTAATCACTTCATCCATGGCAGGGTAATGGAAGGATATGCATATATGTTATGCTGATATTACTACAAATATTTTACACTAAGAATGACATTCCGCACGTATTATCGCAATGACTCCTATGTACCACCTTGGCACCAACCTTCATCACAGGTGAGCTGGCAAATACCACGGAGACCGTCTAAATGACAAGATACAAGATGGCAGAAACTGGGGCAACTAATAAGCTCCAGATAAGCTTCAGTGTACATACTTATATCAACATATAGAAGGCACTTCAAAAAGAACGTATTCCAATGAAGGGAGAGTTGCGGTAGTAATGTCAACACTTAGGCTCTCAGTATCATCACACAGGCGTCATGACGGCTAATGGTTGCCGACCACGCCATTTACTCCATTACGTGGTACATGCACAGCTTTACACCACGGCTAAACCCCTTTTTCATCTACCATTGCTAATGGTTTTGGTTGGAAAGACGGTCATTCGATACCCCTACACTTATAGCTAAACGCAATACTTTGGCAATAAAGGCTGTTTTGGTCCAGATCGTATCATCCTGGAGCCAGCGACGTATGTATATCTTACTATAAAACAAATTCTCTCAAAATCTGTTTACATATGAATGTTGACTACTTTATATACCAGCACCATTACCGGCACAATGTAATGAGGTCGAATATATTTTAATGATGCTGATTATTTCATAAAAAAAAGACATATAATTCCGACTGAGACGTCTAATGTGCCACGAAACTTAAATGTGGGCCAACAAATAAGACTAGTGATGTATGATCCTGTCGAACATCTGTTTAAACGAATGGTTTTGCTGTACATTAATCTTGCAATGAATTTAAAATATTTAAAAACATATTTTGATACATATATTTGCTAAAGATAAAGGAGAAAATTATTTGATAATTGCTTCATGCAAAACATTATTCATAAATTAAATGGATTACTTAAACTCATTGGTCTTTTAGAAGCTGGTGATTATTTGTAGAAACTCACTCGCAAGAGCAGCAGATGATGCAGGCAATGACGCTGATGATGAGGATCCCGCCCCCAACAGAGCCGCCGATGATGTAGCCGAGAGTGGCGTCATCCATGTTTTTTGTTACCTAGCAACATACACAATGACATAACATCAATAAAACCATACGAGCATTTTTTTGCAAAAGGTCGGGAAAGTAATTAACAATATGAAGAGTTCAAAATGTCACGAAGTGTTACTACCACAGTCTCAATTTGCTCGTTATTAAAGTACTTGATGACATGTTCTTTGATGTCATCCATCATCTGGGAACTAAAAACAGATGGCACGTTGATGAAGCACAAAACGTTTTGTCTCATTATACTAAAATCAGTCACCTTCTCATCATATTACCACAAGGTCATTAAGATAATCATTTTGCCCAACTGTATGAAATACACGTATTAGACACAATTGAAATAAAAATACACATGCACATAACAAACACAAAAGCACACACACACACACGCGCTCCCCCCTCCAAAATGACCCCAAAAAAATTAAACACCCCCCAAAAAACCCAAACAAACAAAACAAACAAAAACAAAACAAAACAAAAAAACAAAAAAACAAAAACATAATTAAATCAGTGAAAGATCAGACACTTTCGTTTTAAATCAAAATAAAAGAAACGGGTCGAGCTGTTTTCAAAGTACAAAATATGGTCAAACTGCAAATCTCATAAAATACCTGCACTGTTCGATACCATGTAACATCTGTTGCATTCTGAACCTATTTCATACATATCAAATCAGCTCCTTGAAGACTTTGACAAACTTCCAAATACCCCCATGACCAAATGAGTTCGACACAGCCGTGTTTGTTGCCTGTGTGTTATATAAACCTTTCAAGAAGGGAATGTGAAGTACGGAATATACTATTCGAGATTATGTGCATATGTAGATATACCAAAAGGCTCTCGGCACTATTCAGGAACAGAATGTTATCCTGCCCTACTGAAAAGAACCAGGTTAATCTATGCCTGGATGAACATATTGATTTGAACAGCCAATAAACAAACGCCTTAAATAGATATGTCAAGGGCTTGACAACGATCTCTTTGTTCTCGGTTTTATCCGATGAATATACACAAAGCTGTTTGATAAAATCAATTTCGTGTGAATCATAAACAAATTTTGCCATTGTATAATATTGATGATAAATATACGTTGACATTTTTTGCACTATGTCTAACAAATTCCTTCTTTGAACGAAAACAATTGACAAACAATACAGTATTGACGTTGTTAAAGGTTCTCGAATTTACTGATAGCAATTTTGCAAAAAACTTGAAAATTTCATTGCCCACTTTTATTTCTAGGCAGTGTCCACAAACAGGTTCGAAAAAAATGAATGTGAACCAAAAAATTAATCACCTAAAGAATTTGAATTATTTGAAACATGAAAGAAATACACTGAGTGTGTCACTCTCTCTGATTCTAGCCTTCGCGGTGACATTTTGAATTTTGGCGTGATATTAATATAAAATAATATGGTCACTCCATTTTCAGCTAATTTTTAAATACTATTTCCTCTCCTCCCTCACCAATTAAAGGGAATTAAAACAACCACAAAATATCAAATGGTCGTTCCCTTTTTGAATATGTAAATATACGTGAAACGTTAGTAGGTTGAGCTCGTCTTTCTTGTATCATTCAGGGTTAGCTAAAGGGTGGTCTTAACAATGCTGTACATAGCCAGGTATGAATGAACCCTAATTATGTTTTCAGGCTGTGGACTATACAGTTTAATAACACTATTTTCATGGTATTGTGCATATCCTTGACCTAGCTCAAAGGTTGCATGACATGAATCTGAATGAGCATTGAAGAGGCTTTCCAAGAGCATTGCAGTTTCTGACACCAGTGTAGTGCGTGAGTAGAATTCCAGGATGGCAAAACAGCGTGTTTCAATTACGACAAGTGTTATTTACATGAATGCGTCACAACGAGTATTTCGTTTCACGGTTTTCATTTCCATCAAACATTGCATTATTTATTAGGAGGTAGGTACAAGTGCACAATGAACTTGTATGTGGTGGCAGAAAAAATATCAACCTCGAATTCGTACATATCTGTGATATTCCAGACACGACTCCGTGTTGGGAGTGACTACGTATTTGTACATAGAAGAGTTTAAAGAGCTGTGGATATGTATGGGGCAAAACATCCTAAAAACGTACAAAAAACGAAGTATCACGACGCTCGAATATTGCCAAATAGAGGGATTCTTTGTCAATAGTTTTTTCATATAAAATATTATAATTATTTGTTTTAGGTGCCAGTTATCACGAATTCTAAATTCCATTTGCTGTTAGAGATACACATCTCCACACACGGGCATTCGAGGTGCCATATTAAATGAGTGGAGATTGGCTACATACCTTAAATGGCTGCGGTGGTCACTTATCATCATAAACACTATACATCAGTGTCACGGTAAATTCCTTGTTACACAGTTCTTTCTCTCGTCTATGTTATACCTTGTCCCGCCACACTCCCATAAGTTCCAGGGTTGTACTCATTCGCGCGCGACGGTGTAGTAATGATCGCCTGAAGAAACCATGTAGTCACACCAGATCATCAGCGAATGGCGACAATATTCAACTCGGCCGCATCACACAGATTCAATGTACACAGGACTTAACATATCAACATTTGCTTCCCATTTTGGACTTAAGTATACTGTCGTAACCTTAGCATGTATTCACATCAAGTCATGTGGTCAACTGGCTCAGTCATTGGTTCGTGATGTCGTCTGCTTGTCTCGTGCACACCTGTCGTCTGCTTTGGCAGCTACCGCGGGATTTGCGGGGTTCGATTACATGTGTTCGGTCTCTCTATTGATTTGTTGAGGAAATCTTTGCTGAGAACATTTTACACTGACAAGTCGGGTAACTTTAGCCATGTGGGACGAATCATTACTGGCCGCTGTTACCGGCTTATCGCAGTATACCCCACACCTTTGTTGTAGTCTACAGACTAATACCACAGTCTTGGGTTGTGTAATTGGGACATTGCTGTAGATTAAGATACTAGTAATTACTGCAATGGAACTTAGTGTAGCAGAAAGACTTTGATTATGGTATTAGGGAAAGTTACGCGAGATTGATATAAGTCACCTACAAAGTCACTGCGGGGTTTATAATATGGTAGAGATTGTAGGCACAGGTAAACTAATAGGACCTAAAACTAGGTCTCACTCTGGGAATCAAACTGGGATCTGATGAATGACGTGCCAAGTCGCTGTCATTTTTTATCCACACTTTATTTGTTGTATCAGGACAACATGTCAGTATGAAAAAATAACGGCATCGAACTATCGAAAATAATTCTTTCTCAACTGGAACCGAGATATTTGGAGATGTTTCGTAATATTAAACCTAATTGAATATACAAGATCTCACCTTACGTGTGACTCTATGTCGTTGAAAACTGACAAAATGGCTGTCAGATCAGAGTGTTTGAAAGAATCATCAAGTTGAAATCCATACCCGTGTTTATTCGACTGACCTGAAGGTAATCTTATACAGTCTGACGTGTGAGCCGGCCCATTACCACACAGATAAACGCATCGACCGGGCACTGACGTAAATGCCCCAGACCCGATAGAAAATGTTGAAAGTGTCTTCCCTGTCCATTGAAACAGCGACACAGACAAGAGGCTTGTCTTTCATGAACAGCTTCTGCTGTCAATGGACATGGGAATGACGGTATGTGTTGTTAGGTATTATAGCCCCATTACTTTGGGTGTCACGTATTAACTTAAACTGTCACGTGACTACCACGAGCAATCGCATGTGACAAAATCGATCATCGATCTTCTGTCAGAAATAAGCTCTGAGAGTTACGAACTGATCCCACGCTTTGTCTCTCAGGTATTGATTGTCTGGTGGTTGGAGAATATACGACATTTTTAGACATCACAAAGTGTTACCCTTAAGATTGTATACGATCTTCCCATATCCTTCTCCCTACTTATGTCCCCATGGACCTCAGCGGGAGGTCTAGAAACGTAATCTGTGATCACTTTTACTGCACCTTCGACAAGAATATACAGGCAATATATTCCGGTAACACTACGTTGCATAAATGTACCTGTTGGCAGTGTACACGGGACGTGGACGTTCGGCGTGTCAATATCAACTCTGTATTGAAGTCGTGTGTCACATTTTCTAATGACACATATACTTTACTACAGTTGTAACATATGTTACGTGGGCTCATCTATCTGCGTAGAAAATCATTATATTAATGGTTTGTTCTAGACATGCGAGTTAAGGTTGTGTGGACTGTCACGCATGTCATGTGATATCTGTGCAATTAAAACCTATAAAGAAGACCACTGTATGGACATGCCTGCTGAACCTGCTCAGAGGACCACTGCATGAACATGTGGGGCTGATGAACCAGCATAGAGGACCACTGTATGAGCATGTGAGATCTGATGAACCTGCTCAGAGGACCACTGTATGAACATGTGAGGGCTGATGAACCTGCATAGAGGACCACTGAATGAACATGTGAGGGCTGATGAACCTGCATAGCGGACCACTGTATTGGACATGTGGAGCCTGATGAACCTGCACATAGGACCACTGTATGGACAGCTGAAGGCTGTCATGTCAGTTATTACGTAAACACAAGCAAACAAGTATGTCTTCTGCGAGTCTTCATTCATTTAACAAATGAGTAATGATCCATCCGGTCTGTTTTACAGAAATCAGACACCCACACACCCATGTTGGTAGCATGCTATAACATAATCCCTTGTCTGTTTTTCTAGCAGTTACCACGAAAAGAAAATGATGAACCCTTAACATGTGATTCTGGGAATGGTTCTATCATTTCATAGTGCAGACAAATATTTGACAGTGCCAGGAAAAGACACGAGCAGTCCCAGAAAAAGAGAAGTGTCGTTGACATATCGCGACAACACGTCCACAGTAAGTAAGCCAGGCAGAATACAAAACCAACCAAGTTTTATAAAAGTCTTAAACAACAGTATGGAAAACTATAATAGGTTATTTCTTGTTCTCAGAAAGTGTTTATTTAGTGAATAGAGGTTGCATGCAAGACACAGAGTTCAGGCGCAGTGCATCGCCTTTTAAACATGTGGAGTTTGTCTAAGTTGAAGTGCTGTGGAGACAGAGAAAACTCTTTTTACCCCATGCCGTGAGACAGAAGGATCGTGTGTGTTCACTTCAGGATGGAGGGCTTAAAGGGGTGAGATGCGGATGCAGGGGCTTTCGTTACAATCTGCCGGGCAGGCTGAACAAAACCGTGTTATCCTGAGGAATTTCTCATTATGCAAAGTATTGCCAACATAGTGGTCTATTCATGAGGTTTATGAAAACCCAGGTAATAGCCTGGTTCGTTCATGTGATGTCGTGTTCTTGTGTAAGAAAAAGACTAGTAGATATTATTGTGCAAGTAGTAAATCAGTAGATGTCCTTGTGTAAATAGGAGACCAGTAGATGACCTTGTGTAAATAGGAGACCAGTAGATGTTCTTGCTTAAATAAGAAAAGTAAATGTTCCTGTGTAAATAAAAGCCCAGTAGATGTCCTTGTGTGGGTAGTGTCTTGTGTAAGTAAAAGATCAGTAGATGTTCTTCTGTAATTAAATGACTATTGGATCCTTGTGTAGTTGTGCTTTTAGATGAGATTGCTTTTGATTAAGGACAGGATGTTGTCGCTTCTACTATTATTTAACAAAGTGATACCTTTGTCAGGCAACCTTCTCGTCCTTTGATGAAAGTACTAAACGATGGATCTGATATTTCAAATAGTTTCTCCGTAAAACATCATACACGCACCATCAACACCCAACGTTGTCAAGCAGTTATATATTTCTGCCCCCAGAGTAAGCGCAATGGTGTTGACCGACACACAACCATGACAATAGTGAACGCTTCAAGCGGTCCGTCTTGTAAGCCAAAATATCAACGGTCCTTGGAGGCCCTCTGATCTGATCCCCGTTGACCATGAATTCACCCGGGCCACCCAGTTTATCATCCAGGACAGGTACAACATAAAGGGCTAGTGTTGACACTCAACCCCCACACTCGGTTCTTCACACAATGTAGGGCTACGTAAATCAACGCTGACCACTAGGTGGCTGGAGAAGGTCAAGACAAGTACCCTCTATACCCAACTCCCGACCCTGACCTTTTCCTCCCAGTTGAACCACACCCTGTAATGTTCAACTCCTGCATACAATGCCCATTAATGGAACTGTCACGGTATCCCTCCTACAAGCGCCTTTAACTGTTTACAGTTGTTTGTTTGTTGTTCAGCAACATTCCACGCACCTGACACGGCGGCATTCGGTAACTATTCGTGGCTGGATCCAGTAATTAACTTGATGCGCATCGATCAACGAAATTAGGATACGATGACAGGCATCAGCCAAGCCTGCGAGCCGGACCACTCGATCCCGTTAGTCGTCTCTGACGACATGCCTTGATGGATTGAGACCACTCTGGCCCAGGTCCAACCCCACGGGTCCAGCAGCCCCGAGTACTATACAGCATCCATTTTATCCTCTCCCCATCTCTTTTTCTCTCATTCCCTCCCCTAGCAAGATACCCCTGTCTCTACCTTTGACCTCCTATAAAAACCTCCCTAACCCCGTCACCCTTTGTACGTTCTTTCATCACTCTCCTTGACTTATCTTGTCTTCTATCTAGGCTTACAATTGATGTCACTAAATTCAGCACTTGGCGTGTTGGGTACACTGTGTGGAATAAATAAGTTTAAACAAACGTACTAACAAGACTATACACTCAGCACGACTGAACATTCCGCCAACTCCCCATGCTATAGTTACCTAACTATCGTGTCCTCCTTGAAAGAATTCAGCTGGTCACATCACTGGTACTATCGACGCCAAGTGTTTGCTGAGAGATCACGCCCTTTCAGTGACGGACTGACTGGACAACATCATCCGGAATGACTGACATGGGGCCATTTCTGGTCATTTCTGTTATGTAACGCGGTAAGCTATACTATGTCTATTTATAACGGTAATGTTGCAGATTACAGCGTAAAAGCAAATTTATTCAATCACACTCGCATGTCTCTCGCAACCACCTACACCTGGTAATTTAGGTTTCTTAATAACAACCATTTTAGAGTCAGCGAGTGGTTGAATTTTTATTCCGCAGTCAGTATGTTCTGGTTATACCAAAGTGGGCTGAACATGATCGAGTCTGGACGAAGTAAACCAGGAACAGAAAACACGAGCAACGATCTACCCATCATATTTGCTTTAGTCGACGCGTATCTGTAGAGTATTGGGAACCATTGTGCAAGAGAATTCCTTCGGGAAAAGAAAGGTTTGAAAGCTATGGTTACACCAGCCTGAGAGAGTTACTGTTGCTGAACGACGCAGCAACAATTTTGAGATTCTTCACGGCGAGGTAACACCAAAACTAAACACAATTCGCTGATAAGTACATCAAGAAAAAAACATAACACAGCAGAAATTCTGCAGCATCTTGACGCATTGTTCTTTGTTTTGGGGAATATGCTAATTCATATAAAAAGGAATGTCCAAACTATTAACATTCCAGGCGTCATAGCTTCACATCTGCGCTTTACACGGACCCATCACCCGTTTTATGTCTTGTGTGCCGATATGAGCGGAGCCTCGCTGACAGATATACCATTGTTGTGTGCCACATCCTTGTAGACGAAGTACAATGGCAGGTAAAAACAAGCACGTAACACTACACCTAGACGAGGTTTTCCTCGGGATTTCATCCTATTCATAAAGCGTTAATTTGTAAAGAGTGTTTCTTCTTCTGAATTATTTAGTTACGGATAACTTTGTGTCTCATGTTATTTGGTGGGAAAAAACTTTCTACAGAAAACCGTAGTCCGCACGGCAGGCTTTCTGAAGCGTATGCCTTTTGACGACTCCTCCAACAACCATCAACCACACACTCCCAACCACACACTTCCAACCACACGCTCCCAACCACACGCTCCAGACCACACGCACGCACGGGCGCACAAACCCTCTATTCCATCTGGGTAAGGTTTTAATCCGCTTTTAGCAATATTCCAGCAATATCACGGCGGGGGTGACCTAAAATGGGTTTCACATATTGTGGGGATTCGAACCCGTGGTCTTCACCGTGATGATATAACAACCACTATTTAGAAATGCGCCTCATACCAAAAGACGTTAAGATGTGTTAGATGTTGTTACCGTGCCTTGTGTTCGGAATACAGGTGAGAAACCAACAAGTTGGTTGGAGAACACTGTGTCTGGGTGCGTTATCAGCTTTAAACTGAGATGTTGTGTCTAAGTGACTTACCACTATAAAACCAACATATGTCGCGACCAGTACAAGCAGCTGCACATACACGTGCACGTATGTCGTTATATAAGTGTCATAGTCTTGGACGCACCGTAAAAACCCATTTCACCTCTCTTCCTAGAAGCAAATCAAAACTTCCGACATTCCCAAGCGTCGCCCACAGATTCGAGCCAGCTGGGGGTGTCGGTGCCCGTCCCGCCCAGACAGAACAATGCCCCTTCATGATGGTGCTGTCACCAGGGGCGTGAGACGTTAGACAACTGTTTAATATCCACCATGAACACTTCGTTCCGCGGGCGGTAATAAACACGCAAGTGTTGTACGACCCAGGTTCAACAGCCGGGGGCACCTTCACTACCTCTGGCTAGGAATGTCAGAACACAATCCATCTCAATCTACCAGTGTTGTTGACACTGTACAAAATACTAGGTTAAAACACGATACGGGTGAATGACATGTGCCGCGTCTCTGAAAATGTTTACTTCATAGATTGTAGTTGTCATTGTTGGTTAATGTGACCAAATGCTGGCGGCTACCCGAAATAAAGCTGCGATTTCCTCTTAAATAATCATAGCATGTATCAGTCTTCTTCGTGAGATAATCTTATTGTATCTTCTGATTTTGTTCAACATCGCCCTCATCAATACTCCTGCTTTATAAACACCACCACCCCCACCCCCCCACACACGCCATCCATACACTCCTACACACACGGACCTTCTTGCACCTGTCTCTGCGACCCTGCCATCACATTCTCTACCTGTCAGTAAACACATTTGTTTGTTTGTTGTATACCCCCGTACCTTGCAATGTTTTCAGCTGTATGACAACAGTCAGTAGGTTATGGAGTCTGGACCAGACAATCCAGTGACATAATAAACATCGATCTACTCAACTGTGATCTAGTGACGTGCAAGGTTCATTTGTTGAATATACTGTTCAACGTATTTAGAGACCATCTGATTGTGCTTATTGTTAATTATATAAAAGATTAGCAATAGTAATATGAATATATCGGGTGGTCCGAAACTTCTTTTAAGTAGAAACAACCCAATACAGAGTGCGATAAAGACTGCCATTTCCACATTTGAACAAAAAGAACATTTCGGTACTATTCTCCAGAGTTTTGTGTATCCAAATATCCGACTACTGGGCGAACTAGATGCCAAATCAATTCCATGCAGTATTATTGTAAAATATCCCATGAATTTTGTTCTAAATTCCTGTGCTCTAAAAATGTTTCATCATACCGTTTTAATGTGTACATTAGCATTCCTTGGTGCAGCTTTTAGATAAATAACAAAAGCTGTGACAGTCACATTATTAATATAAGTTATACGCCCACTATGGTAAACGTCACACGGCGTGCCGTACATACACTGTGTCTGGGAGGTGAAGGAACCCCAGCAGGGTTGGGAGATCGCGTATCTCACCATACCATTACCAATATCTTGTGTACAGCATGGAGCAATGTTAGTTTTACTGATTATTTCGTGTGCATTGATATACAGACTGTGGATATCAATTAAAAATATAATAAATTCTTTGAAGTAATGTGCTCGTCTATCATCATGATGTCAGATGTTATTATCCTACATAGATCATACACTTCAAACAAACATGACATACAGCTGTATCAAACTGTACATGCTTGTAGACATTCCAGCAGCAGGGGACCCGTGAAGGTCCGGGTTAGAATGTGCCTTCAGTAACCCATGCTTGTCGTAAGAGGCGACTAACGGGATCGGGTGGTCAGGCTCGCTGACTTGGTTGACACATATCATCGGTTCCTAATTGCGCACATCGATGCTCATGCTGTTGATCACTTTATTGTCTGGTCCAGACTCGATTAATATATAAAGTATATACCTTGTCATATATACATAGCTGTATCAGTATGGCCATACCAACAAAACATAAAGTGTAAATACAAATACCTACAGGTACTGTATATACTGAGGTTTGTAGCTCATATAGCATGTAGGGGCGGCGGGGTAGCCTAGTGGTTAAAGCGTTCGCTCGTCACGCCGAAGATCCGGGTTCGATTCCCCACATGGGTGCAATGTGTGGAGCCTATTTCTGGTGTCCCCCGCCATTATATTGCTGGAATATTGCTAAAAGCAGCGTAAAACTAAACTCACTCACTCATATAGCATGTAAATATACCATGTTGTCACCTGTAACAGTGGCGTAACCTTGCTGTCAAGACTGTGGTACGAAGTCTACAGGTTCAGTAATTGAACATGAAATCCCTTAACCACTTTACAATCCACCCAGATGGATCTACCCCGAGACTGATCCGAGAAACAATTGAAGTGCCCCACCCATATCGGCCACCGTCACTGTGGTTATGTTTTCCCATTATCTCGGATCTATAGATATAATCTAAGTTTGTTTTACATGACATGAAACCTGGATTTAGCTTTTGTGCGCATTTAATACACACAAAAGTAGGTGATTAGGTTTGGTGAGTCGGCGACTGCCTGGCGTCTAGAATTGCAATGGAACTGTCGATGTAAACAGAACGGTCTGATTGACTCAAAAACAGAGCCATGACGTGGAGGAGCCTTGTGTGGATAGTGTGTTTGTTTGTTGTTTAACACCGCACTAGGCAATATTCCAGCTGTACGATGACTGATTGTAAATAATCGAATCTGGACCAGACAATCCAGTGATCAACAGCATGAGCATCGATCTGCGCAATTGGGAACCGATGACATGTGTCAACCAAGTCAGTGAGCCTGACCATCCGATCTCGTTAGTCGCCTCTTACGACAAGCATAGGTTGCTGAAGATCAATATTCTAACCTGGACCTTTACGGGTATTTCGTATATTGAACATTTTGCAAAACTGACCTGCGCAGATGAAGTATAGAGGTGCTGAGTTAGTACTATAGTGAAAGGTTTTGTTTCATCGACGTTTGAACTAAGTTTACTAGAACTCTGGGTTGTAACTCTATGTGTCGGTTTAGTGAGTGAGTGAGTGAGTTGGGTTTTGTTGCCGCTTTGAACGGCATTATTACCAAGGACGCAATCGGGGTGAATATGGTTTGGAACCCAAATCACAGGTCTTTGGCGTGCCCAGATGACACAAGTCTGTACAGGGAAGTGCGACTGGGCCAATTGTGCCCCTTGTGTATTGCTTTGATAAGCTCCGCTGTTTGTCAATTTTAAAGAGTCTCGACGCTTTTCATTCTTGGAATAACGTAAATAAGGAAAACTTGCCACTATCACAAGAAAGGGTCACACATGGTTTCTGCTGTTATACGGGTTCCCTCCAGTATCACCAGGTAATTCTCATACAATGTTGCAACATCAAATAACCTGATATCAAACCAAACAGGAATAACGGATCGATCCAGGGATCTTTTTAACATTCAGGTGTGGAAGAGTCTCTGCAAATTTGACCTTCAGATTGTTTCTACAAACACTTCCGCTGACACTAAGCCCTGTGTGGGAATTAAACACAGCGTTAAATTGGTACGAAAACAAGGACAAAGGTTGAAATTCAATAACCGCACTGGTTTTCATGTTCATTGCCATTCAGCTCATTGGTATGGAATGTCTAATCGAAATCCTAAACTTTGATGACACAATAAAAGATAAGCTTGCCCAGCAAGGCGGTGTCCGAATGTCTGACCTTCACACCCTTGGGTCTCTGCCGGTCATGACCTCTGACCCTTTAGGTACGCTCGCTTCGTAAAAGTTTGTGTAAATCAGAGCTATCAAGTCCAAGGCGTGGGTTTGACTGGGGTTTCAGTATGTCGACCAGGCGGAAATATTGCTTGTGCCCTACACATGAAGTTCAACAGAGCATGGAATCCACTGGTGCAAGCTATCAGCCGAAGCCAAGCTTTCGGCATGAATCACATCCTTTCATTATGAACGTTAGGGGTGCATAAAGGGGAAATGGTTAGTAAATGACGAGGCCACGAAGCTGGCATGAAGTAAGTCATTGTGTGTATCAGATGGCGTAGACGGTGGCACGAGGGTCTCATTATCTGTATGACCAGATCATAAGGTGGGGTTCACTTGTAGACTGGGATTGTCTCAATATTGTTGGTTTATATCACATGAAGCCATGCCACTTACTTCGCGGATGAGTGAACAACAGAGGATATTTACTATATAAGATAAAGTACTCATCAAAAATCGATATCCACAAGATGTATAAGAATATACCTGTGGCTTGAAAGAAACACGTAACATTAAGATAAATATACATGTATACGAGATGTATGACGACCGACAAATAAAACACTTGTTAACCAAATATGCATGAATCTACGTCGTGGTTATGAAAGCAGATATAATATATATCTAAAGACCCATGAAAAACATATTTACCAGAAGAATTAATCATAAACATATATCAGATATATATTTATATTACTATTTATTACCGAAGTCGTCAAATTGAGGAAAATAAACCAAAATCTACTTTCAAACATAGGCTCGCTACCCGCCGTCGCCGCATGTAGAACGCAACGTCATAGAAGAAACGTGACGTCATAGCATTGTTCATGACGTTACGTCACCATGACAAAGTGATATTTTTCCCTGGAGCGTCGTATGAAAAATATGAACGATATTTTCGCCCTCGTAGATAATAAATATTTATAAGACTTCAGAAACCATTGATTAGTTGTAGTGTTAATTACTTTCCGTATGCATGAGTAATATCGTATCCACCGTACATATAGATAATTAGTAGAAATGCATATCCATATTTCCAAAATGTATCATTGTGATCTGTGAAGTCATGAAAAGAAGGTTGCTAACGTGATCCTGGATCGACCGTGTGTACTCAACCATGAAACAATCACCATAAACTGTTTACCTTCCAGTCGGATTACAACGACCAGTTCGTTTCATTCGACACTGGCACATTAAGACACAAGTCGCCATTTTTTATTTGTCACTTTAGATGGACATAAACAATCAAGCAAACCCAGGAGCACGATATAGATGGATACGTCATACAGTATAATAGACTGAATAATGAAGGATACACGTGATTGGAACCGTACATTGCTCCATGACGTGAGCTGGGGTCATTCTGGTGTTCTTGCAGCATAGAATCCGTCGTGAAGTACAATTGTACAGTACAACACAGGAACGCTGAGACGGGAGGAGTGGAAATGAGTTGAAATAAAATGTTGGCCTTATCCCAGCCATATAACGAAGACTAGGAAAAGATGCTAGTTTGTTATAAGTACAGCTTTAGCAAAGCGCTGAATAATTCCGGAGATCAAACGTTCGACAAGTTTATAGGTTCTGAATAATTATGATTTCGAGGAATCCGACGCAGCAATTCAGACGGTATTACCTCATATCATATACGTGAAGTAATTTTAAGTGATAAGTAATTAATGAATTCAAGTTGTATATGTCAGTTTTATTTGCGGCGTTTCCCAAACGTTTGATGACATTTACACCGACTCTGTAATTGCCCTTGAGGCAGCGACACGGCATATCTGTCATTCATCAAACGGATGGCAGAGTGCCCGGGGCAGGTGTGCAGGTCAGAGATAGATGTCCGTGGTTGGATCTAGGAAGGAGCCGCAAGGCAGACTAAAGCAGGTTTAAGAAAGTACATGTAATTACTAACAACGAAGCATGTCATTGTAACATGGAAGTGTTTGTTGGGGTCAGTTTAGACCTGAGGGGTGGGGACAATACGGACACCTTGCTGTGTCTCATATGGATGTGACGGGCGGCATATGTGGTCAGTGCCTGGAAGGGTCACCCCAGGGCAGGTATTGTCTGAACAACCTATCGTAGGGGTCTGGAAAAGGTCAAAATATACATACACATGTCCCGTCACATTCATAAACGCCCGGAAATAATAATGGGGCTTATACCAGGGAAGCATGTCTTGTATATCATTATACTGTTGTACATACTTCACAAATAATATACACACTAAAATATAAGTATGTTCGTGTTGTTCAGTGCGGGAACATACAGCCATGGACTTCCTCCCGATACCTTGTCATTAGCCGCGTCACTCATGGCAAGCATGTAGTGGGTGTAATAATGTTCCACACTATTCTGTCGGTACATAAATCCCATACACAATCATTCTTGTTCGACAAAGCATGGCGGTATGTGGCATATGGCAAAGGTACTATTTACCTCAATTATTTCCAAGGTGTTTAAAGACAAGCTGAAGCCAAGATTCTTGGGGACATTCAGGTGGAAGAGTCCTACTACATCCCCTAATTACCCTGTCTGTACCAGCCAACCGTGTCTCGAAAATGACGTCGTCCATCGAGGTGGCCATTTTGACGGAAGATAGAAATACGTCACAAAGCCTGTACTGGGTTCCCGGCCAGCGAAACAAGGAGACAACGTCATGTGCTGATGGAGTGAGTGTGTGGGGTTGGCTTAACGCCGCTTTAAACAGTATTCCAGTTATAGCACGGCGTGCCAGCTTCATGTGGGGGGAAAAGCCCCAAGTGATGAAGGTCTTAGCGTTCATGACTCTGGGGGAAATCACAAGCACGTACAAGGTATACCTGGACACAAAGTCAGGGGTGTTGTCGGTTAATACAGATAACTCCAATATATAAAACAGTGTCTTTGACAAGGAAGTGTACTTGTTCTTTGTGCATGCGGCATACGTTAACAGCTCAGCAGCTTATTTTAACTTATAATTGTTAAATACATTGAAGGGATCACCATAATATTTGATTCAGAAGATTTTACAAATACATGAGGGTTTAGTAAACAAAACCTACACGCAGGAAAACAAAGTCTTTCAAAGGTCATTGACCTCCGTAGCCTAATCTTTTAAACATAATAGTGGTGTCCATATTTTCAAAGGGTAATATTAATTCTGTCAAATTTAATGTTCAAATCAAAAGTGATCCACAAATAGTTGAAAACTACTGACGATACGTGTAGAATATACGTACTCGTTTGTGTTCCGGTGGTCAGACTAACACTTGATTTGCCTTTGTAAACATGAATGCAATTTTCATATTGATGATCACATGAGCAGTATGGGTTCTCAGAGGCATATCTTTCACATTTGACTGAGTGTATTTATCAGCTCTCTTGTACTGCCACGAGCATTGTCGTCCGCCTCTCCGATAGAAGGGAGGACTACTTGGTATCACACTATGTACGAACGCCAATAATCGCCAACTCACTACACAAAGGAAGCAGCATAGCATTTACTTAAACAGACTAACAGAAACGCCCAAGACTAAGGCGTGATTTGGTGTTTACAGATTTATGGAAGATTTGACATGACTTAGGACAAAGCCTTTGTTGACATGGAAAACGTTGTTTATATAGATAATGACTGGCCTTCTACAGCGGTCAGTGTGGTCAGACAAGACTCGGGGTGACTCTCTTGTCGGGAACTGTCTTCGGCGCTGACATCAACTGTCCGTCATTGCTACGTTCTTACCTTATTACTTCGAAACTGCTTTTAACACGTTTATATAGTATCTGGATTAGGTTTATCGCAGTCAAGTGTAATGGTAATATTTTGAATGTTTTTAAAATGGGTGAGTGAGTTTAGTTTTGCGCCGCACTCAGCAATATTCCAGCTATATGTAAATAATCAAATCTGGACCAGACAATCCAGTTATCAATATCATGGGCATCGATCTACGCAATTGGCATACAATGACATGTGTTAACCAAGTCAGCAGCCTGACCACCCGATCCCGTTAGTCGCCTCTTACGACAAACATGGGTTACTGAAGGCCAATTCAAACCCGGATCTTCACGGTCTTTCTTTAAAGATATATGTATATAATAAAACCTATGTGGAATTAATTGAGTTATAGTATCAAGGAACAAAGGATTAACATATGGATTTCATCTTATTCATGCTTTCATTGAGTTGTTTCAGAACGGATGCTTGTACTTTCTTATTTGCTTGCTTAATAAAGGTACTAGCATATGTACCCGAAAGTCACATTGAAAAAATACGCTTGCTTCAATCCTTGTCAAAGCTGTCTTCCTGCAAACATAATGGACGAAATTCTAAGGTCAGTAAAGGCGATTTGTCATAGTGTCGTTAGTTATTGCTGTCATTCGGGAATATATAATGTGAATATCAGCGTCAAAAGATAGTATCTGTCATCGCCAAGGGGTTAAATATATACACATAGAAGCATAAATCACTTAGACACCAGGGCCCTCAAGTCATGGACGCCCGAACCTTTGTTTCACTAATGTGGGTTATGTTATCGCAACAGCATTGTGACATTATTCCTGCCAACATCTCTGTATTGTCACATCTCACTATTCACGTCAAAGGTTCTATATTGCAAAATCTCAACATTCCTGTCAACGTGTATACATTGCACAATCGCACAATAGCCACTTAATATCATCTCACGGGGTCGTACTGTATTTTATGTATCTTTTACCTTTTATGATATTGTACAGTATTAACCTTTTAATATATTACTGTTATATACAACATGTCCCATATGTATTTAGTGTCTCGTAGGTCAATGTTGGCCAGACACTTTTATGAAGTGTGTGACACTTCAATAAAATATTTTTCTTCTTTTTCTACTATTCCTGTCAACGTGTATATTGCACAATCGCACTATTCCTGTCAACGTGTATATTGTAAAATCGCACTATTCCTATCAACGAGTATATTGCTACAGCTCACTATTCCTGTCAACGTGTATTTTGCAACAGCTGACTGTTTCTGTCAATGTCTCTATGTTTTAAGGCAATTGAACCTCTGTATATTGCAACACCGGACCATTCCCGTCAATATCTAAACATCGCCTCATCCCTCTTTACTCACCAGTCTCTACACTTTAACATATCATTCCCGTTAACTTCACGATACCGTACCATAACAGTATTCTTGACAACCATTCACTATCAATGTTTTGGGGCAAGTCCGCACAGGGTCATCAGTAAAAACATAGGATTAGTTACACATGTTTCTTGATCTCAAAATAAATCAATACTAAATGATCACATAACGTCTTGGTTACCATGCCAGTGTACGTCACATACATCACACACATTAGCCTACGTTTCACTCAAAGAAAGAAACAAAAACTATTTCGTTCTTATAATTTTCTTGGGGGGGGATAAAAAACGCTAATGTTTGTCAACCCATGAGCATAGGAATGCTAAGCACGCCAGAATACGCGTCCTGCCCTATTCGTCTTGTTCTAAGCGACTGTGGCGAGCGGGGTCCTTGCAGGGGGTCGTCATTCCTCGATATTCGCGACATCGACGCTGAGAGAGCACGCCCAGTTGCTTTCCATACTTTACCTACACTGGGAAGGTGAAACCGGTTTGCAATACACACGTATCGCTGCCTTCTTGGTGAATAAGGACAAATGTCACTGATCTACTGAACGTTTGTTTATGACTTTTAGCTTGAACTACATTTTACCATAAGTCACAATTTGTATAAGGTTTGCCTTTCGTTATTTTCAAGATAGGCGTTGGCGTTACTAAACCTGAATACATGGCTATGCTTGTGATATGTTAACTACATAAGCACGGGCGTTATTTGAACTTGGGGGTCATAATGAAGCACTGATACATAGAAAGAAAATAGTTTGAGTGAGTGAATATTGCTTAACGCCGCATCATCAATTGTGCAGCTATTCGTGGAGAGGACAAGTCTGTGAATAGAATGTGTCCACAGTAGTACAGTAGTACCATCCGTATTGTATTCTGACGTCACGTCACCACATCAAGTTAGCATCAGTCAACTGAGGAACTAGTCCTGTAACGGCTAAAATAACCAAATGATAGTTTCTAAAAGTATGGTTCAAAATTCAAGATTTCTATTTATTTACACCGATAGATCGGGGAGACCATAAAATGTGGTCGATATCGCTGAAAGGTAGAACCGTAAACAAACGTCATATATTTTATACAATAAAAACTTGATTAGCCTCAAGCAGTTTTTTACACTGAAGTCTTGTATCAGAGATAAGCATCGCATCATTTCAGACACACCAGGTCGTGTCATCTGGACGTGAGATAGGGCATTCCGCAGTAACGCAGGGTGTGGAGGTCTGCTAGTAAGGTGAAGACAGATCAAGTGGCAGATTCTGGCCGGACCTTCCATTTCAACCACCGATCAAGAAACAGCGACACAACTCGTGGGTGCTACTCTCCATAGATAATTGTGGTGTGTTTCAATTTGTATGCAGGCTAAAGCTGAGTTGTGTGTTGATCACATGTCATGTCTGTATCACCTGTATGACATAACATATTTGTTTTCACTCACAAAAACCAAGACTTCCAGCATGACTGATATTTACACAGGTAGGTTCAGGTGATGAGGTCAGCACGGCGTGGGCTACAGGTAACACAAGCTTGCCGTCCAGACTCGCACCTGGACAAATGAATCACGAGGTACGCATCAAACTGCATTAAGTACCTGACGGGGATTGAATAATCGTCGTGGTCACTCCACCTGACTACATGCACTCCAGGGGCTATTTAAAACCGGGATGACCTTTCTCGTACAATGAGGTACCTTTCCCCAAACTCAGGTGGTTCATAGTTCAAATGCATCACGGTCGTGTTACTACTACTAGGGAGTATCGTGGTGTATAAAGCCTTATACAACAGGTGATTTCAGACAACAAGATTCAGGAAACACAACACACTAGGGAGTATCGTGGTGTATAAGGTCTTACACCTTACAAAATTAGCTCCTCAACGGAGATAACGCTATAATAGGCGTTCAATGCATATATAGTACCAGAAAGCAATGATTAATTTTTCAATCGTATATGTGGTAAATGTAGCGTGTAAGAGCGTAACTGATAGGGTGGCAATATGTTCAGTCAATCTGCACTGTGTACTGTGTGTGTGTGTGTGTGTGGGGGAAGAGAGGGTGTTTGGTGTTGTTGTGGGGAGTGGGGAGGGTTGGTGTGTGGTGGGGTGGGGTGGTGTTGGTTGGGTCACTGCGACCAAACACTTTAACACTAAGCCTAATACATCAGGTACAGCTCGCGACTGACAGACCAGGAGTACTTCATCACTTCATCTCAGAAGTTTATCACCAGAAACCATAGCTGCGGTCACCAGGAATTTAGTTTGCACCTTGTATAATGGAGTGAATATACTAAAACATAATGTGTAGTAGTGAGATTTCGACTATATCACGTGCATGTCTGAATAGAGCACTATCCAGTAATGATGAGACGGTCGCCATAACGGGAACAACGTAACGTTGTGGGGTTACAAGGAGACAATCAGTGGTTAAATGAGACATTCAGGGGTAAATGGAGACAACAGGGTACAGTGGGACACTCAGGGGTAAATTGAGACAACAGGGTACAGTGGGACACTCAGGGGTAAATTGAGACAACAGGGTACAGTGGGACACTCAGGGGTAAATTGAGACAACAGGGTACAGTGGGACACTCAGGGGTAAATTGAGACAACAGGGTACAGTGAGACACTCAGGGGAGTAAGTGAGACAACAGGGTACAGTGAGACACTCAGGGTTAAATTGAGACAACAGGGTACAGTGAGACACTCAGGGGTAAATTGAGACAACAGGGTACAGTGGGACACTCAGGGGTAAATTGAGACAACAGGGTACAGTGAGACACTCAGGGGTAAATTGAGACAACAGGGTACAGTGGGACACTCAGGGGTAAATTGAGACAACAGGGTACAGTGAGACACTCAGGGTAAATTGAGACAACAGGGTACAGTGGGACACTCAGGGGTAAATTGAGACAACAGGGTACAGTGAGACACTCAGGGGTAAATTGAGACAACAGGGTACAGTGGGACACTCAGGGGTAAATGAGACAACAGGGTACAGTGGGACACTCAGGGGTAAATTGAGACAACAGGGTACAGTGAGACACTCAGGGGTAAATTGAGACAACAGGGTACAGTGAGACACTCAGGGGTAAATTGAGACAACAGGGTACAGTGGGACACTCAGGGGTAAATTGAGACAACAGGGTACAGTGAGACACTCAGGGGTAAATTGAGACAACAGGGTACAGTGGGACACTCAGGGGTAAATTGAGACAACAGGGTACAGTGAGACACTCAGGGGTAAATTGAGACAACAGGGTACAGTGGGACACTCAGGGGTAAATTGAGACAACAGGGTACAGTGAGACACTCAGGGGTAAATTGAGACAACAGGGTACAGTGAGACATTCAGAGGTAAATGGAGACAACAGGGTACAGTGGGACACTCAGGGGTAAATTGAGACAACAGGGTACAGTGGGACACTCAGGGGTAAATTGAGACAACAGGGTACAGTGAGACACTCAGGGGTAAATTGAGACAACAGGGTACAGTGAGACACTCAGGGGTAAATTGAGACAACAGGGTACAGTGGGACACTCAGGGGTAAATTGAGACAACAGGGTACAGTGAGACACTCAGGGGTAAATTGAGACAACAGGGTACAGTGGGACACTCAGGGGTAAATTGTGAGACAACAGGGTACAGTGAGACACTCAGGGTAAATTGAGACAACAGGGTACAGTGGGACACTCAGGGGTAAATTGAGACAACAGGGTACAGTGAGACACTCAGGGGTAAATTGAGACAACAGGGTACAGTGGGACACTCAGGGGTAAATTGAGACAACAGGGTACAATGAGACACTCAGGGGTAAATTGAGACAACAGGGTACAATGAGACACTCAGGGGTAAATTGAGACAACAGGGTACAATGAGACACTCAGGGGTAAATTGAGACAACAGGGTACAATGAGACACTCAGGGGTAAATTGAGACAACAGGGTACAATGAGACACTCAGGGGTAAATTGAGACAACAGGGTACAATGAGACACTCAGAGGTATAATGGGACATTCGACTTTCAAATGATGCAGTGCAACTACCCGATCCTCAGTTCACAAGCATCGGAACTGGGGTCCAAACCCGCTGCAGATTCCCATAACAACATAATCGGAATAATAACATACGTCATCACGGACATCCCCGGCAGACCCTTTTAACCTTGCCATGGCAACAGCACATCAGTAATGTGTGAAACATACTTATAGTCTATACATAGTCTCTTGTAAACACAAATAATATTAATTTGTCTTAATATGGGAGATATATCAATCGATGCTTTAGTACTTAGATGCACTTGTAACGACCTTCTCTATAGCACTTAAAATGCATTTTGACGGTCAAGCAGATTGTTTGATCTGTTGTGAAATATCGACTTTGTGGTTTACCCTCACAGCAATGGGCTGGCGTCACTATATTTGTGAGAAATTGTGAACACATATATATTCACTGACCTTTTAAATATTTAAACAAGATATATTAGTTCTTCTCATTGTGGTTTCAAACCAGATATATGGACACGTTTATTCACATTCCTCTGGTGGCAACACAGACCTATATACTCGCGTACGGATTGCCAGGTGTGAGTCAACCAGACCTAAGTTACTTGAATTGATTGCTGATGTCGATGAACAAATTGAACCCTGCACAAAGCAAATAACCCGAGATTGGAAGAATTTCTTTTCGAGATCTGTATTGACACTGCTGCGTGAATAACACTTGACGACTAAATACGTGTCAACATAACACATAACCCACATTCCAGTGTACAGGTGTGTATGCTAAATCCAAAGTAATATGAAACACAAGGCTAGGGGGTACCTGAAGGTAATGCAAACACAGGTAAAATACAAGGCCAATTCCAAAGAATAAGCTGTCTTCATTATCTGTCGAAGGGAAAAAGAAGTATATTTTATGCAAAACGAAACCGCCAGTTCACGTTTGCCCTCGGGTATGTAGCACAATGGGAAGGTTTCCTGTTAAATCTTATTGTTTACATAAGTGTTTGTTTTGTAGGTTTACAAGTTTGGACATTTGGACATTCGTATGGTGTCCCTACCTCTAAACGAGTAAAATGTCGTGCCGATATATACTACCCATCAAAACTTTAGACTCACCTAAAGCACTCATTATATGTTATGTATATATATATATATATATATATATATATATATATGGTTACATCGAAGATGAATTTCTCCACTAACTTGGGGGAACCAACTGCAAACTTTGTGCAGATGGATTATACGAGGATCATGCATCAAATTGCTTAAAAGCATGTGCAAATATTGTTCCTGTGAACAGCTGCGTTTTGTTGTAAAGTTTTGTTCAGAATTCGCCAATTTTTACTGATTTTCATCATTTACTGAACTCATAACAATAATCTTTTCAACGTTACGAATTTGTTTTACAATATATTAGTTAATGTGTAAATACCTCTTGTATGTAACACACAATCACAAATTGGGATTAAATTTGTCAGTACCTTCAAATTGAATGGAATATTTTGCAAAATCAAGTTTAGAACAGTTGACTGAAGTAAGTGGCTACGTTTACACTAGTGAGTCTAAACTTTTGATGGGTAGTATATATTGTAACGCTCATGCTGGGTTGAATAGATTTCATATTGATAACAAAACTAATATTTTGACTCATATATTCTTGTTTCTCTTTGATCGAAGAAGAAATATGTATTCCCTCGTGAATCTGTGGTCTAATTAATGTCGCTTTTGTAAGGCACCAATTGCGATGAGATCAGATATTTTTGATTGCACTCGTGCAATTGACCGTTAAAGTATAAATACAATAGTTAGTTGGATTATGACCGAACTAAGTCACAATACAAACAGTTTGAAGTTTTATGTATTTAGTTGACGGATTTCTAGATGCTATTGGTAGTGAAACGTGGCCACAGTTCACGTATAGATCTTACTTTCTTAGTGGATTCCTTTCAATGTGTTATACCAGAGTATATGGTCTCTGGTTATACTTCGTGTATTCATCTTTCTGCTATCTGCGGTTTAATCCCAAATTGTGATTGTGTGTTACATACAAGAGGTATTTGTTCAATAAATCAATGACAAGTTTAGACCATCTGTAATTATGACCGAGTCAATCAAGAAATTTTGAAACTGACTGAAATATTAATTTATTTTATAAACTGGCTGAATTGATTGTATCGTATAAACAGGCGGGCCACTTGCGTTCACAGCGTCATCAAGAACAGCAAAGGTATGTGATTCACATATTCCCAAATTAACGAATGATAATTACGTCGTAGTGTACCTTTAGGGGCGTTGTCGACAATAATCTTTAAAAATGCCGGGTTACCGGAATAACAGGGTAATACTCTAATACTCTATACAACAGGGATGTAATAAATAATTATGCATCAGACACAAAGGCTAAATCGTCAGAAGACAACTTGATTTAAAAATAATTTTACCTATTGTATTGTAATGTACACATAATATATGGACTCGCATGTCTGGCTACGTATCTGCCATTTCGAAACCGCTCCCATAATGGGCATATACCTAGTGGTCGGACTGCCACAATATCTGCTCAAAACACACCCGTCACTTTTTGTACACATTCTAAACACACGTGGTAAGATCTTTCAAACCAGAGGTCTTCTTTCACACACGACGACAAATCAATACACGACAATCACGCTGACTGCCTTACCTGTGAGTTCAAAGAAGCCGATCAGGTAAATTCCAAATCCAGTGATGTTATATCCGACGTTCTCAAACCACCATTTCAGTTTGTCAGTGCTGATTACTAACAAGCTCGTCCCAGCTTGGACCTCGGCCTCTCTGAAGGAACAATCACGAAATGTGTACCCTCGGTGATGAGAGCGTTCACTGACTGAAATATGCCCAGCAAGCGTGTTGACTGTCACCCGCTCGCCTCGGCTGTGGCTTGTACTGGAGACCACCGCATACCTTGCCATGCATGCCTGACTTGCGGACACCGATACGCACTCGCCTCGATATAACGCGCTTACGGGGTTATTCGCAGCACACACCCGGAATTTCACTTGGTTTGTTAGATGATTGGAATGTTGAACTATTTTAACTCTCTTTTAACATGTCATGTTAAATGATAAAAATTAAACTGACCTCAACCTTCCCTCTCCCAATCCATAATTTTCGGTATATTTTGTAGAAATAAAAATTATTTAAGCATCTTGCAAATCTGAAGATGATTCACACCTTGCGACATAAGGGCACGGAATCACCGTGAATCATAAACAGATTTCGTGACAACATATTCTAAAAACGACATTCATGTGTCGTTAATCATAAGTACCCTGTGTCCACCCGCCCAACTGGTCAGTTCGCTCGCTATATTAGGGGTATCATGTCGGGTGGGTGAAATGGTGACGTTCCAATTAACCGCGCAGTAACGAGGCTGAGAGCCTTGCCCTGCAGTGACGCCAACGGGGCAATTAAAGCTATTCAGAAACATAAGATATAAACTTGGGAAGCAGAGAATGGGTAATCAACAATCAGAGATGACAGGTAGCACTCTTACTGTGATAAAACGCCTTCTAAGTAGGCTTATCAAAACATAAGACGGATTTATAGGCATGTATACTGTAGCAGTCCATTCTTGGACGAAAGTTGTAAAAATATTTATGACGTTCAGATCTAACCTTTCTTCGACATCGTCATTTTTGTGTATTATTTTTAAGAGAGGGGGCTACAATTGATCATTGCAACGGCACTGTTTCGGGCATATAGAACAAGTTTCAATAGCAACACGCACGAACAGATATTGTCTTTTGAAAGTGGTCAGTGTTTGTCTTTGAGAATACGCTCAGTACAGTAAAGTACAGCTGTGGGAGCCGTGCCAGTTTTCACTTGTCGCGGTATTTTCCGTTTTCGTACCCTCACTTTAGTAACCGTTTTAAACCTTTTCTAAAATGTCTAGAAATCGAATTATCTTGTCACAATCTATGCATTTCTTTGCTAGACGGCCGCTATTTTCCTGGAAGTAAGTTCTTATATACCAAACCGAAACGGACCAAACCGAAGCCCTTGTACCGCATTACGTAGCGTACAGTGGTACGAGCGTACCGTTTCACCTCTAGTACACAAAGTACGTGGTCTTGACTACCAGTTGTCAGACTTCCAGTTTTTTTGGAAGCCTTGGTTGCTGAGTAGGTTAGATGGCTGACTTTGTGAGCTGGTCATTTGGATGCCTCACGCATCCCCAAACAACTGGACTCTGTACATTACAAAGAAGGTGTAATTCGAAATATAACGCTTGTTAAGTACAAGTACGTTATATCACTATTACAAAGTTCTATATAAGTCAAGTTTGTTAAACACATATTAACATAACAATACTATTGACAACTGTTTTAGCCCAGGCTTAAGCCACCAGCAATCAAAGGAAGGCCAACGCTGGGTAAGATACCCATATTATCTGTGAAGTGATTATATAAACTCTAGTGTCTATTGATACTATCAGGTAATAGTTTCCTCTACATTTGTGGCTTGATCATTAGCTGTTACGTAGTAATAAAGCCATACTAAATAATCTCAACAGTCCCACTCCATCTTCCATCACTTCATTGCGAACCCGTGAAGATCCGGGGTAGAATAGGTCTTCAGCAACCCATGCTTGCCACAAAAGGCGACTATGCTTGTCGTAAGAGGCGACTAACGGGATCGGGTGGTCAGGCTGGCTGACTTGGTTGACACATGTCATCGGTTCCCAATTGCGCAGATCGATGCTCATGCTGTTGATCACTGGATTGCCTGGTCCAGATTCGATTATTTACAGACCGCCGCCATATAGCTGGAATATTGCTGAGTGCGGCGTAAAACTAAACTCACTCACTCACTCACTTTATTCCGCATGAGCTACGGAGCAAGTCTCGCCGACAGGAAGTGCTATGCGTTAGTTGTACGTGCATGCGTCTCGTATAGTATTGTTTGTTGCACATTTCCGTCGTTGTAGTCGTTGTAAGGGAATAGCGGAAGAACACACAGCTTTACATCACGTCGGGACCTCGGTATATTGGGAGTGTGCGTGTTTATAATTAAAGGGCGACACACACGTCGTGCCGTAATGCCGTGTAATGGACGTTAGAGACGTGATACGTCAATGGCCAAATCATAACTCCCTTGGCTTGGCATAAGACAGCCGAGTAATTCTCTCCTCACAACCGGTGCCAGACACGGACTATGTGTGTGAGGTGGTTCGTTGTAGACAGCTTGTAGTGTTATTCCTCACACTGTTCAACAACCACGAAGCTGTTGAATGCACCATGTTTAGAATTAAACACTTTAGCTGAATACCTCTAAAAAAAACACGAGTACAGAAGTCTGCTTGTAAATTGGTTCATTTGCTGTTCGTGTTTCCTGCACCAACAATGTTTTTTACTATAATTAAATTATGCCAACATAGGACTGTAATAGTCTAATATGGCAGGTCTGCAAGTTCTGGCGTATTGTTGTTGGTCTGCCATCCCTGATAACGTGTGTGCAAGGGCACGATTCTACCTGTTATTTAGTCTCTGAACATCTGTTTAGCACACCATCGTTACAAATGAATTTTAGAGTTGTTGTTTGTGCTTATCCGGAATCTCATTGTTTCCAAACAGACTATGAATTTCAGTTCTCTAAACCTGCAAACTACAGCTGCCCTTCACCCAAGGCCTGCAACCTACAGTAGCCCTTCACACTAGGACTGCAACCTACAGTAGCCCTTCACACTAGGCCTTCAACCTACAGTAGACCTTCACACTAGGCCTTCAACCTACAGTAGCCCTTCGCAGTAGGCCTGCAACCTGCAGTAGCCCTTAACGCTTGACCTACAATCTACAGTAACCCTTCACCATAGGCCTGCAAACTACAGTAACCCTTCACCATAGGCCTGCAAACTACAGTAGCCCTTCACCGTAGGCCTTCAACCTACAGTAACCCTTAACGCTTGATCTGTCTATCATGTTCTCATTTCTTGGTGCTCGCGGTTCTTTGTAATATTGGAAAACAACTGTAAAGAAAACACAGAAAGACAACCCCTTTCATATTAACTGAAAGGACTGTGTGGAATGTGCGTTGAAGTCAGAGACCCATTTTAAGGCGGTTGAGCCGGAACACTGCGATCCTACTTACACAACCACCTGGTAATCCTGTCTAGCGATCCTACTTATACAACCACCTGGTAATCCTGTCTAGCGATCCTACTTACACAACCACCTGGTAATCCTGTCTAGCGATCCTACTTACACAACCACCTGGTAATCCTGTCTAGCGATCCTACTTATACAACCACCTGGTAATCCTGTCTAGCGATCCTACTTATACAACCACCTGGTAATCCTGTCTAGCGATCCTACTTATACAACCACCTGGTAATCCTGTCTAGCGATCCTACTTATACAACCACCTGGTAATCCTGTCTAGCGATCCTACTTACACAACCACCTGGTAATCCTGTCTAGCGATCCCACTTATACAACCACCTGGTAATTCTGTCTAGCGATCCCACTTACACAACCGCCTGGTAATCCTGTCTAGCGATCCTACTTATACAACCACCTGGTAATCCTGTCTAGCGATCCTACTTACACAACCACCTGGTAATCCTGTCTAGCGATCCTACTTACACAACCACCTGGTAATCCTGTCTAGCGATCCTACTTACACAACCACCTGGTAATCCTGTCTAGCGATCCTACTTATACAACCACCTGGTAATCCTGTCTAGCGATCCTACTTATACAACCACCTGGTAATCCTGTCTAGCGATCCTACTTATACAACCACCTGGTAATCCTGTCTAGCGATCCTACTTATACAACCACCTGGTAATCCTGTCTAGCGATCCTACTTACACAACCACCTGGTAATCCTGTCTAGCGATCCTACTTACACAACCACCTGGTAATCCTGTCTAGCGATCCTACTTACACAACCACCTGGTAATCCTGTCTAGCGATCCTACTTATACAACCACCTGGTAATCCTGTCTAGCGATCCCACTTACACAACCACCTGGTAATCCTGTCTAGCGATCCTACTTATACAACCACCTGGTAATCCTGTCTAGCGATCCTACTTATACAACCACCTGGTAATCCTGTCTAGCGATCCTACTTACACAACCACCTGGTAATCCTGTCTAGCGATCCTACTTATACAACCACCTGGTAATCCTGTCTAGCGATCCTACTTATACAACCACCTGGTAATCCTGTCTAGCGATCCTACTTACACAACCACCTGGTAATCCTGTCTAGCGATCCTACTTATACAACCACCTGGTAATCCTGTCTAGCGATCCTACTTATACAAACCACCTGGTAATCCTGTCTAGCGATCCTACTTACACAACCACCTGGTAATCCTGTCTAGCGATCCTACTTATACAACCACCTGGTAATCCTGTCTAGCGATCCTACTTACACAACCACCTGGTAATCCTGTCTAGCGATCCCACTTATACAACCACCTGGTAATCCTGTCTAGCGATCCTACTTATACAACCACCTGGTAATCCTGTCTAGCGATCCTACTTATACAACCACCTGGTAATCCTGTCTAGCGATCCTACTTATACAACCACCTGGTAATCCTGTCTAGCGATCCTACTTATACAACCACCTGGTAATCCTGTCTAGCGATCCTACTTACACAACCACCTGGTAATCCTGTCTAGCGATCCTACTTACACAACCACCTGGTAATCCTGTCTAGCGATCCTACTTACACAACCACCTGGTAATCCTGTCTAGCGATCCTACTTATACAACCACCTGTTAATCCTGTCTAGCGATCCCACTTACACAACCACCTGGTAATCCTGTCTAGCGATCCTACTTATACAACCACCTGGTAATCCTGTCTAGCGATCCTACTTATACAACCACCTGGTAATCCTGTCTAGCGATCCTACTTACACAACCACCTGGTAATCCTGTCTAGCGATCCTACTTACACAACCACCTGGTAATCCTGTCTAGCGATCCTACTTATACAACCACCTGGTAATCCTGTCTAGCGATCCTACTTACACAACCACCTGGTAATCCTGTCTAGCGATCCTACTTATACAACCACCTGGTAATCCTGTCTAGCGATCCTACTTACACAACCACCTGGTAATCCTGTCTAGCGATCCTACTTATACAACCACCTGGTAATCCTGTCTAGCGATCCTACTTACACAACCACCTGGTAATCCTGTCTAGCGATCCCACTTATACAACCACCTGGTAATCCTGTCTAGACCACATAAAGTCGCTTAAGGTTAAGAAAAACACACAGCTGAACTAAATGTGGACATACTTTCATATATAAAATGTAGATAAGATGGGAACACCTATTCACGAAATTCACATCGTTAGAAAGATTGTGGTAAAACGGATGTTTGGCGTTGAGTCGAGTCTGTGACACTGATGGTCCACGAATACTTTACAGCCCAGTATTTCAGTATATTTGGGTACGCTGGGATGAGTGAATGAGTGAGTTGGGTTTTACGCCGCTTTTAGCAATATTCCAGCAATTATATCACGGCGGGGGACACCAGAAATGGGTTTCACATATTGTACCCATGTGGGGAATCGAACTCGGGTCTTCAGCGTGACTAGCGGACGACACTGGGATGAGGTAATGTGTGATCCATATTCGACACATAGCGAGTCAGGCTCCACGCCACTGTTAACAATATTTTAAGCATTGAGTGGTCTGTGTCCAAAATATTGTCCAGATTGGCGAAACCCGTGAACATGGGTGTGGCGGTGCTTATAAACCAGGAACAGTAATCAGGGCGTACCTTGGGACTCCCAGTGACGGATCACGGGTGAATGCTTTGCGCAGCGAGCTGCGGTGGCTCCCCGTAACAGCGTGTCCAATAGCAGGCTTGGACACGCTGGGGCTTGGTGTTGGTTGGAAGAAAAGAAGACGTGCAGCATACTTAAATGCTATTCCTTAAGAAGGTGAGGTCGAAAGAGATTTAACAGCGTTTTCGATTATCGCACTTGTTTCTATGTATGTACTGATGGATGGAATAATGGATGGATGGTCCGTGCGTGTTGGTGTATGTGTGTGAGGGATGAGGGTGAGGATTTGGTTGTGGTATGTTCCTGCTGGTACTTATCCAGACTACTGCCTGGTTTATAGTGCTAGCTAACTCACTGACATGCCATGCCACCGTCAACCGCAGAGGCAACACTCACAGACGCAATGCACTGCCTTCGAGCCGAGAACTTCTTCTTTTATCCTCTTATACCGAGCGCCAGCCAGGATAATATAAAGTATCACCATATAATCGATCTTCCGTTCTATGCACTGAAAGGATGAAGACAGTTCTATTCTTCAAGAAAGCGTCACCAACATCTGCCAATGTGGTTATAACATCCACCGTGGCGCAGTCTGAACGGTCAATCCTCTCCACAATGGACACATGTCACAGTATGGTCATACCACATAAGCGACCACTTGATTACATGGCATGTGGCTGTTGTTGTCGACATAACTCGCCCCAGTCGGGGATTATGTGGATAACATATGTCATGTCCACTCACCCCGTTGTCGCCGTTGTACGTTGTACACGTGTTGTTACCCGACAGGCTTCGCCCCCTCCTGTCCGTGACGTGATTTATAGCAACAACTTGAAGTCACTTCTCGGGAGTGCTTGTCCTACTAAACTTTCTTGTTTGACGTGAAACCATTACGAAGAAATGTTTGTGTTGCTTGAGATATGTATCTTGCCCAGTCTCCCGTGGGCTATACTGTCGCGTTTCATAACCCGGACCAATAGCTTTTATGTTATGTGCATGTTTAAACCCGGATTGGCGTAGATCAAAATAGTTCCAAAACCAGGGTCCAACCTGCACGAAGTAATCTTAAATCAACATCAGTCGTGATTCCAATAGTTCAATACAATTATTGAGAACTAAGCTATCTTCATATGCTAGAGGATACATATTCTTGTTAACACGCATATATGTTTTCAAGTCAAAATTCACAATTTCATATTTAATGCAGTCCTAATGTGGACTCCCACTGTAACCCTCACCAGACACAAGAGTTTGACCCTACAGTCTACAGGGCAACATTGTGAAGCTTATTTCTGTTGTCATCCCCTCATACCACAGGGACATTGATCAATAAAACGGATATATTGCCCGAATAAAACAATACTCACACAGTAGATTGTTTATCACCTACAATTCAGTCCCTGAACCCACGATAGACGTAATTTACGAAAAGGATGCCTTGTGAGTCGAGATTCACCCTACGACTGAAAAATTTAGACTTTCATTTAGGGCTTTACGCTATTGCAGGTGGGGGTGCTCTTACTTATTTCAAAATGTAGTTTCTGTATCTTTAATTACATGTGATACGTGTAATACAATACATATTTCTGCTAAATGAGATACTAGCATGTCATTCACCTGACGAAGGGACAAGGAAAAGCCCGGAAACGTTGTGCATACAATAAAGAAGAAGTTGACATCCATAACATTTTGTCTTATACGAGATACTAGCAGATGTATATATGTAATGAACAAAGTCTCTTATGACATCAACATTCTTTGGGGACATGGCAGTTGTGTCTCATGTCAGCTCAAGTGTCTTCTGTGGTGTCATCTCCCCTCACATCCCTCTTCCACGTTTGTAACATGCATCCTATAACCCTCCCACCCAGGGAACATACAGGACATGCCTCCATCCCCAAAACGTGTATTGACCTTAAATGACAAAACTCTCTTGGTAATGGCCACTTACCGTAATCCAACCCGTCAAGACAAAGGTAAAATAAAAACGCAATACAAAGTCCCCTCCCATTCGAACTAAACCCAAACCCATTAACCTCATCCTGCCAGTCCTCCATGACACTCAACGCCATCCTTACCCCCATGACTCATCACGTGACTCACCACCCCTACCGACGTCCACACTGGGCTGCTCGGAAAGGTGGTATCGGTGGTGTCACTTCTATACTGAGTTACCCCCTTGATTCCAGAAACCCGAGGTAAAGAAGTATGTTTGCGTATTGGCAGAGTCTAGTAACATAGACTAACAACAGCCCTGCACTACTGATGCAGAATCTTCCAATATTTCCTCTGGTGCATCCATGTCTGTCCATTCCTCTCTTCTCTGTCTCGAGAGTGAAAAACAATTTAACCATTGAATGAAATTGGGTGACTAGGCCTGATAAGGAAGACAAGGTTAGGGTTTTAAGGCTGTAAGGCTTAAGTGAGTGGATATATGATACGTCAGAGACGTCTGAGCTGTTGCCTTGAATAGGACAGATTTACAAACAATATTAGATCACAGTTTCATAAAATGAGTCATTCAGTAGGACCAGCTGCTGTTGGGGGGTCCTACGGTGATGGCATAAAGCTTACATCAGTGAGATGTTATGTACCGTAACGCCATTTAAACGTTGAATTATAATCAATGTCCAAGCACGTGTATCATCACGCGTGAATGCCTAACAACGTTGTAAACATTTGCTATTGTTCACCACAACATTTAACAACATTCATTTCAGACATATGACGGGAGCCTGGAAATAATCTGACCTTGAACCATGTAAGATACCATGTAAGAGACTTAAGAAGATATTTATGTTTGTTAAGATTCAATGCATTACCATTACGATGTAATATTAGATGGAAGGAAACTATGAACACAGATGTAATTTGTAAGATGTGTAATAGTAATAGAAATGAAGATGAAGTCCACTTCCTATTTGAATGTGATAGATATGTAACACTACGAACAACTTATTTACCTCTATGGAATAATTTAACAAATGCTTGTAAATTCATAAAGTTAATGACTTCTAATGACATGGTACTTTTATTGAATGGTGCTAAATGTATCAAATAATCTCTTAACTATATATTGACAACACAAATGTCTGCCTATTGCCATTATGTACAATATAATTTATATTGCTTTTTGTACATGGGCCGATGGCCTACAAACTGAAATTAACTTCATATACATCATAGGTAACACGTCACGACTTTCTGGGTACCTGGGTACGATTAAGCCCTTACCTTGACCTTCCAATGCCGGAAGTACACATTTTGAATCACTGCCAAATAAAGTCTGTGTTTACCAGTCAACTAAATGGAATCATGTGTTGGAGAAGGTTTTGAAGAAAGCCGATATATATATATACTTACAAGACCTACTGTATCAACACAACGACTCTGGTTTTGGATATGATCTTGCATGGGGCAATGCCCTGGTGTCTTCCTTGCAGATAATACATCTTTGCAAGCAGAAGTCCCACGGGCTTGCAGAAACTACTTTTTATGGCTGAAACGTACTCAAACCAACGGCTGTAAAACGCCCTATATTACCATTTAGATGTGCAAGAAGGTGTTAACGCCACTTTCAAAGCTATATCTGCGTAAAATATATATACAGGATTATTTATCAATAGAGACAGATCGTCTCTCGATGACCGCAGCTTGAAAGAAAATCGGAAAATTATAGGTCTTGACGAGAACATTAGCTTGTACTTTCGTTTATGTTCGTATATGTGAAAGAATTGTTTTGCCGTACATGGGCAATGATTAGATTTGAAAATATATGGCCACATTTAGGAGAAAGGGCTAGAGCACTTTTGTACGTTTTGCTAGAATACGAATATGTGCCAAATCTGTAGGTATCAAAGGCGATCTAAAGCACATACTACAGGCATTATTAGGCGATAGGAATGACGAATTACCAGTTTTCTTCTATCTGTTTTGCATTTTCATGTCCAAAACAATAAATTGTTTCATACCGCTCTATATAATCTTGGTCAGTCGAATTTACAACTTGAATGCAAAAGAACAACCTATCTTGACTTTCCTCAGGAACAGATTCCATTTGCTGCCAAGACCAAACTAGTGGTGAGAAATATATAAATGGACCACTGACACTCAGTGATGACACCAGGTGTTCACGACAAATGCAACCATGTTCTGCCCTACTGGTAGTACCCACCATTCATCGATTTTGCCTAAAAGTAAATATTTATTGCCTGACGCCACACAACAGTACTCTTGCCATGCGACCACGATATGTAAATGTTACATAAATCTGCATAGTTCTTCACATAAGAAAATCAATATAAACAGCCATGATCGTCATTTGAATTGCGCATAGTGTAACAAGCATCGTTTCATTATTTCTTCTATATGTAAAATCTAAGGCACGCTTATCCTCTGTGCTGTTCACTTGCCCTTGTTCGGCATACATGTATTTAACGAAAGGTTTGGGAGAGAAAGACAAGCTGCACTGTTCTCAGACACAGATCAGTAGTCCCATTTCAATGGAACTATCAACCATTGTACTTACATAACTTACTTATCATGTTTAAGATACAATGGCAACAGTTTTCTTTGGTGCAAATTTCCATTCTTTTATTCATATACAACCCCCTTAACTGTTTCCTCTGTGACCGTCATGTAGCACACTACTGTCTTGTGTCTGCCTCCCCTGTAATCCGACATAGAAAACTGCCCTTCATGTAGTTATGCTTGATGCTTCTTACCCAACACAAAGATTCAGTGTATAAATGTCTGTATGTGCTCAGTTCGTGTAATAAATGGGTGCCGAGACATTGTCGTTATTCATCTATTCCTAACAATGATATTTATTGTTAGTGATGCACCAGAGTAGTGTTGTGTGTGCTGTCAACATGGTGGTACTGTGTGATTTCTTGGTAAATATATTTTGTAGATTGGCCCCGTCGTCGTTTTTACAACGTATTCCGATATACTAGTACAAAGATGTCCTTCATTGTTCGTAAGTTAATACGTATTTGCAGTCAGAAACAGGCAGGTTTGTTTAAGGGTTAACAAATACATGCATGTTTGTATCTAAAGACTACAGTACCAGCTGCGGTTATATGGAGAATCTCACTCAAGTGTCTTCTGATATCAAATATATCTACACGAGTTGATAAAGTTACAAATATCCTGGCTTGCCGGCTTTTATCAACGAGTCACAGTGTTGATATATTTGATATCAGAAGGCACGAGGGTGAGATTCTATTTATCATAAAAAATCCCTCTTCATTACTTTTTACTGAAAAATGCACACCTCTGAACAGGGCACTGTCATAAGACTTGCAGTGCAGCGATGTCATAGCATTGTGACGTCATCAAGTTCATGACGTCATAGCATTGTGATGTCATCAGTTTTGACGTCATAGCATTGTGAATAATATAATTGATGATGTCAAAGCATTGTGATCTCATGTAATTGATGACGTTAGGGCATTGTACAAAATCTTCTATCAAAACGATATCACACAATCAATATCTCCAGTGGAACACAGTTTTGGATAATAAACGTGTTTCTATTCTTTGATGAAAACCTGATACTGAAAGTATGAAAGTTCGTATAAGCGTTGTTCAGTTGTTTAACACTGACGCTAGTTGAAACCAATGATTGAACCAATCAAACCAGAGAAATCAAATTACTTGACAGTTTTTGTTTGTTTTTGTCTAACAGAAACATGGTCTGTACACGTGATCGATATTGTGAGCATGAACTACGGTAGATAGGAATAGTGTTTATACGCCCTTTTACTGTACAATGACAGATCAACAGATCAACTAAGGTAGCTTGGTGGTTAGACCGTTCGGTCGTCTCGCGAGAACCCGGGTTCATCTCTTTAGGGTAATGAATGTCCGACGATTGACTGAGCGTCATATTGATAGCTCAGTATGCATTACCCAAGACAGAGTCCATTCCACAGAATCACAGAAACGTGGACAATGAAGTAAGTATCGTCTCAATGGGTTCCAAAGCCTCTGACATTTGATAAAAAAATGTACCTGACACAATATCGCTCATGATAACCTAGCCCTGTTTGTAGCTGATCCTGAATGGTTCTTGTGGCGATCGATCTGAGCACTCAAAGACTGTCAGCTGGAAAGGTTGCGTTTCCTGTGTTTGGGTAGTCATAAGAGATTGTCATCATTGGGGTTACTTTCCAAATGGACCGACAAAAACGGACAGCAACATGCTGCACTTCTAAGGCAACTACGTAATGACTCCCAGAAAAGGAAAGCTAAGAAAAGATGCTCGCTTCCATTTGGACAACAGGGCCGTGTTCTAATCTATAGGATGTGGTTACTGTCCGAAAAGTGGCTATGAACCTATTGAGTAAGCTCCTTATTCTGCTGATCGTGTACCGTCTGTTCCCAAACATGATGAAAGGGCTAGCCGGTGTCCAGTTCGACACGGACAGTGACGTCACAGTGTATAACTTTTTGGGCAGGCAAGAGAAAGGCATATACGAACCTGGGATAAAAACCTTCGACATCATTGGTAAAAATGTATCAGTATTTAGGGGCACAAAATAAAACATTGAAAATGAAATAGGTTAAATGTCTGTTTTCTTTTGAGCCTTCATTATCTCCACCACCTAACAGAGGATTAAAATCATACTTACGCACTAGACTCTTTTGGTTGACTCCAGTACGCCAAGTAGCATTGGTAAAGCCAAGCTTGTTTCACGGCAGCTTTACAGTAAGACGTCAATCACACAGTGAAAGCTAAAAATATTGCCTAATGCCACTTAACTGCGTGTAATACAGCCTACCATAGGCACTATTGTGTAACACATGTATGTGGGTGTTCCACCTGACTGACGATAACACCAGCTCGCGGGTCCCAGCTTCAGTACAGTACCAGTCGACAGATGTTTTGACAGCATAGAGATTGATTGACATATCATGTCTTTCGGTAATGTAAACATGAAATATACACGTTCTAGCTAAAGGATGTTCCTGGTCGTTGACGGACGTGTCGGGTCCATTTCACACGCGATTATCTTCATTACGTTTACTAGGCATCAGTAAGTAGGTAAGAGTGAGTGAGTGAGTGTGGCTTTTCGACGCTCTTAGCAATATTGCAACAATATCACGGCGGGGACACCAGAAATGTACTGCACACATTGTACCCATGTGGGGAATCGAACCCCGGTCTTCAGCGCTTTAACCACAAGGCTACCTCACCGCTCCCGGTAAGTATGAAAAATGAAAATAAACAACCAATTGCAGGTCTCAATATTTATTACTCTTTGCGACTCGCACAGTGAACATTAAATCTAGCTGACAAGGTACTGCGATAATTCCTTTTCTCTTCAATAGAAACGTTATTTCGCATCACGAATCAGTTCGATGAAATCAGACGAATAGTTTTTTGAAAATGTGACATTTTTCGTAAATGGTTTAACAGCTCATTGTTGTAAATACGGTCTTGTGACTTGGTAAATCCCATGCTGACAAAGCAATGTAAATCAGGACGTATCTGGGATTCAAACTCGCCAGTGGAACCTGGCATAACAAAGGGAGGCAACTGTACAAAGGACTGGCGCAGAGTCATGGGTTGTAGGGCTGTACGGCTATAGGGCTGTAGGTTTCGTAACCAGGACGACTGTCTTCATTCGCCTCCTCGCGGTATCCAAGAAGTGACAGGCAGTAAACCGTGGCCCGTTGTACTCATAGACACCCACTACTGATATATCCACAATACATTATATGTAAGACTGTATTCGCAGTACAACGATCAGTTACTTCGTCAGAATAAGCACGACATGACATACATACACACACGCACCCGCGCGCGCACACACCCACACAGCCCTTTCCAGGTTCACGAAGTCCATTCCTCAAGAATTTATGACAGACAGAAGATGTTATTGTCATATACACAGTCCCTGTTGAGCCGTGACAATATGGAGGGTTTGAAATACGCTGATAATTCCACTTCCTTCATGCATGTATATGATTATATGTACTAGGATAAATAACTAATGCATTAATATACACCACGGGAACGGTTTGGCGATGTTAATTTATTCATATATTCATATTTCGTTCTAATATTAACCACACACACAGCTCGTTATATACCTAATTAAGCCAGATGTTTTACTTGTCACGTTCGTAGTTCGTATACAGTGAACGAGTAAACTATTCGTCCATGGACAATCCCATTGGAAAACAGCTATGGGCAGCACTGAGCTCGATTCAAAACCAAAGTGACATGGATGCCATATAGTACAAACTCTCGTGCACATGGATTCCGAGGGTTCCATATTTTTAACATGTGTGGTAAAATTACAGAATAGGTGCCATGCAGGTATATAAGAAATACATTCGGCACACACACGCACGCACACACGCACACACACGCGCAAACACATTATTTATATGTGTTTTTTTGTGTGTGTTTGTATCTCTACCGTGCAGCCCAACATGTACCAGATATACCTGTCACACTGTTATCGAATTGATATTACAGTTTCTGTGTATTGAGTTTCAATCTAATTAAAGCACTGCAGTCATTTGTTGGCTCGGTAATAGACAAGCGAGTGAACTGCTATCTTACACAACACCAGAAGGTCGTGGTATTGCCTCCGCCGAATTGATTTAACTATGACTGCCAGTCTATCTGATTTGAGGTATTCAATAAAACAGAAGGTAACTTTGTTAAATACCAAGTATATATGCACACATGCAATTAGGATTCTTTCGTCCAGTTCGGCAAAGTAGCTCGTTACCCTCGTGTCGCTATTGCATCTCTAGGGAACTAGTATGATCGTGGTTTCGAATCCAGTTTGCTCCGGTTCAGCGTCCAGGTTTGTCGGCACCATTCCGTTGCGTGCGGGTTTCACCTACGTGTGAGACCTCCATTACCTCTGACGTCCCTCTAACATCAGTCTGACACACTGCAGCATAATTGGAATGGGTTTAAGATTGTGCGTGAACCCATCTCACTGTCGCACTGACTGACTCCTTGTTTTGCCCCAAGCATCCTCCCTTGAATCAACAAACCTCGAAGTATGCGATTTTATTATGTTCTATCAGTAACATATTCTATAGTAACAAGTAAAAAGTCTGGCATTGTCTAGCAAATCGTGACTTTAAGCCGGGCGATAAATCTTTAACCTCCTTGTTTAGCTGAAAGTTTGTTTGGTTATAACAAACACCGCCTCGCTCAACTTTAATTATTTACTACATATATATGAACACGTGATGGAATTTAATAACTTGATTGATTCAAATAGATACAATATGCATGACATAAATTTACATTATACATAGTATAATCTCGCAGATTCCAATCTAAATGAAAATAATATAATATCAATTTATGATACCAATAACGCTGAGCTCAATTTATACAATACCAATATGGATATATGTGTACCTGGTATAGGTGAAATTAATCTGATTTCAGTTTGCAGATAATGAGGATTCGGATGGTGTATAAATGCCGCCAGGGCGACGTCGGTATGTACAGCGACAGCACAACGACGACAACTGTCACAGACAACGCTCAATCTGAATATGAAAAGGCCCACCTGTCAACTGCAGGGACGAAGGTCTTATATTTCCGGTTCCGCCTGGACACGCGCATGTCATGTACATTCGGCCTTGAAGAGTCCACTTGTGTTGAGACAATTCATGTACATGTGTATTACTGTTATATGTGTTGCATTGTTACACAGATGTGGCGTTACAGGAAGGATGGCTGGAGAATATGACAGTCGAAATGTATCAGTCCGCCATTATTCCAGATTTAGGATCATGTTAGGTATTACTGGTGTATACTGGTTATGGTGTGATGTGCTCTATGTGCCCTCTATGTGCTCCCACGCCGAAGACCCGGGTTCGAATCCCCACATGGGTACAATGTGTGAAGCCCATTTCTGGTGTCCCCCCGCCGTGATGTTGCTGGAATATTGCTAAAAGCGGCGTAAAACCAAACTCAGTCAGTCAGTCTATGTGCTCCATTACATAGATGTGGCAGCCATCTTGGAGACAGTGTGACATTTAATGATCACAAAGTTGAAACTTCATGTCATCTGTCATATATTTATGACCCTCAAACCGTTATTATATGTTAAGGAAAATCACAAAGCTAAATTAATAAGAAAAAATAGTTACCACATGTGTCCAGTTTTTGACACTGTCAAATATAGCTCGCGATTTAGAATGTGCAGGGGTTTGTACGGGCGAACAACTGCAGCAATGTACATAGCGTGGCGCCCTTGTCGTGATTATAGAGACGCTTCCTTGGTTTCAGACAGCGCGTTATCGTGTTATCTATGGAAATCTGACAACTAAACGGTGTATTCAGTACAGTCACGTAGAAGTAATCGTCTTTGCTGGAATATACAGTGTATGAATTAGGCAACTGGTATTTTCCTGAAAACGTATATGAGCAGTGTTAATGCCGCTTAAAGTATAATGGTTCACGTAGGTTGGGAGGGCGAGTGGGGGAGTTTTAATTTATAATACCTGAATATATTGTTACTGTCGACTATGAGTTGAAATGGATAATACACGGTACACAGACCCTTTTGGACATTACAGGCAGAATAAGCTACTTCGTCTTGGTTGTCGAGACAGATGAGGAAGGAATGGTTGCAATGTGTGACTGTTTGTGTTCATGAATGTGAATCATTTGTAAGCACGTCCTAACGAGTGTACTAAACATAATCCTGACCCCATGGCACATGCTACACACGCGCGCAAGCACGCACGCACACTGTCAACCTACTGACACTGCAATGTGTTATCAAAATGACACAGTATGCTAGAAACAAGAATAAGCACAACTGTATTTCCATGCCAAGGACTACAGAAACCAGCAACATGTATCTTACAGATTATGAGTGAGTGAGTGAATTTAGTCTTACGCCGCTTTTAGCAATATTCCAGCAATATCATTGTTGGGGACACCAGAAATAAGCTTCACACATTGTACGCATGTGTGGAATCGAACCTCTTCAGCGTGAGGAGCGAACGCTTCAACCACTAGGCTACCCCACCGCTCCTACAGGTTATGACAGAACAAAAGGGTCACTGCAGCTCTCGTGGATTGCGTTCACTATTTGGAGCAAAATGTCAAGTAACCAGCCTTACTTTTATTGTCCTATTCATGGCAATGTAATCCGTACCTGTCCTCTTGTTCGGCAACTTCAAAGATCACATAAACCTAGAACAGAGTTATGAAGGCATTGTAGTGCGATTGTTCACGTCAATGAGCTCTAACACCGATATTTATAGCCACGTGGTGAGACAAAAATATAACTATACTAATTTTTTCTAAGTTTTACTGACATCTGTTGGTATAATTCAAACCACGCTTGAGATACTACATATTTAATTCGAGATAAATCCCTAAACAGCTTAATACGTTTTCAAGTGTCTTCAGTGAGACAGCGCTGAATACATAGTATGACCAGAAATTATTGAGAATTTTAGGAATATGTTTAATTGGATTTCTAGTATAAACAACCTTGACCAGCTATCAAGTGCTTGGTTTCAATTCAAGAGAGACAACTCCGTTAATCCTTTTTCATTAGTTTGTGAAGAGTTATACCCTTTGTTTACTTGCTAGCAGACTACATTTTCAGTGATCCTCAGTATGGATGATTTAGAGAAGTGGAAGTTGATTTTAGAGTATTATAACAAGGACATCAGATCAGCTAAAGTGATTTCAAGTAGAACAGGCATCCCTTTGTCCACTGTTTATCGTGTTTTGAAAAATATTGCAAATGGATATGGCATTGAGCACCAGGGAGGCGCAGGTAGGCCCAGAAAATTGACTGTCGGTGACATGAGGCGGCTTGGTATTCTTGTTTCTAAAAACAAACGAAGGAGTTTAGAAAACTTAAGGCTGGATATGATTGATAGAGGAACTGTGCTGTCTGTAAGGAGACAATTAGAACTGAACTGCATGCAATGGGTTGGCAGAAAATTCGAGAAATTCCATCACCGATCATGAAACCTGAACAAAAGGAGCGAAGGTTGAACTGGTGCTTACAGCATAGAAATCTTACTGGGACAATGTGATTTTCTCAGATGAAAGTTCTGTGTGGCTGTTTCCTAATACACTGAAATTCTGGACCAAACAAACTGAAAAACCTTTGTATCAGCGCCCAAAGTACAGTCCGACATTTAACGTGTGGGGTAGCATATCTGTGTTAGGGGCAACGCCCCTCTGTGTATTTGAAGGGAATATGAACAGTGAGCGGTACAAGGATAGTCTCGAGGGACATTTCCTTCCATCTGCTCACGTATTCTAAGGAAATGTTTTGATTTTCCAGCAGGACAACGACCCAAAACATCGTTCAAAGCATTCACAGGCCTGGTTTGGGACGCAAAATATGACATTATTATATTGGCCCTGACCTAAATCCAGTAGAAAATGTTTGGGGACTTATGAAGGAAAGTGTCAATAAGAACAATCTGACAAATATTGCCATAAATGAAAGAAGAGGTGGTCCGATATTGGGACAGCATGGACCACGACTTTCTAACTTCTTTGATCAGTAGTATGCCCCGCCGCATTGCTGCCCATGGTGACTTGACAAAATACTAACTGTTCACCTGTCTTTGAATCTGGAGTTATGTTCTGCTAATATTCACATTTAATACGTGAGTAATGAGTGAAAAAAAATAAAAATTACAATCTTTAAATTCTCAATCATTTCTGGTTGCACTGTAATTAGCATAATTCAGTGACACTGTTGTGACATTGTAAAGGGATGCATCACAACTTTGTGGAATACAGACAGGAATGTTTTGGTGATTTCTTCCTGAATGATATGATATTCACTTATCACTCCTCTAAACATAAGAAATATTCCCAAATATCAATAAACTGCTTTTAATAGTATTTAAAAATCATAACGTATTTTGCAAATTATACTTGAAACTACGATAGGTAACTCTTCGATTGTCTGTGCATGTTCACTGGCAATCCTTGACCATGGTCATACTCATGGAGACGAATATGGGAAAAGATAAAAGTACAAGTGTTCCTTTATGTATTTCCAGATTTTCAAGAATGACAAGAAACCCGGAAAAGAGAATAGGAAAACTTGCACTTCCGTGTGTTCCTTTATTCGTTTCCATGAGTATATTTTACAGGCGCTTCTCTGGATCTCCCTCACTACATCGCCTGTTGGATCTTACTGAGTGACAGGTTTAACGGGTAGCATCAGCATCGATCCTGAACTAGCGCAATAAGTGCAAGTTAAGTTCCTTCTGATATAATACCAAAGAATATTAAAAACGACTTAAGACAGAAACCATTTAAATATTCTGCAAAAAAACTATGAACGTGCATCCATCAAGACTACACGCTTACATGGGTTTATAGTAGCCAGGTATAACATTAATAGTATGTCACTGGATAAAGCTGAATGCTCGTGATAAGACAATACAACGGTGAACGTTTCTGTGGGCTACTCTCTGTCAAGACCGGGCATTACGTTTTAAGCGTTGCTAATTCTCTTTGATCTTTGCCTTGACAGTGATCTTCATAGTGGTTAACATTTATGTAATAGTTGCCGGGATTTATTTAAATGTATACACGGCAAATCTCGCCGTCCATAGAACCCTGGAAGATAAAAAAAAGGCAAGTGTTGAAGATATTCCCAGGCGTTGGACGCACGACGTGTCCTTATCTCAAGGTGAGAGCTGCCCCATCCTTTATTAGCCAGTATCTTCAAACATGATTTTATCGCCAATCAAAATAATCTATACTCTGTATTCTTTCGTTACCTTATCTCGTGTTCGAGTATACGTAATTTATAGCCGGCTTGATAACTTACATATTACATTACATTACATCACATTACATCATTATGTGTCCCCCGCCGTGATATTGCTGGAATATTGCTAAAAGCTGCGTAAAACCCCACTCACTCACTCATTCGTGACCAACTCGTGTTATTCCGGGAGGTTACGCAAAGGGGCGAGTGGTGACGAATGCCGATGGGCGAGAATTCGCTGTTCAGAGTTGCCTCCCTTAGACGTGCATCTACGATCCATGGTTCCGTTGTCTGGTACGATGATTAACGTGTCACTATGTACCCGGCTTGTTGGCACCCGGCTTGTTGGCACCCGGCTTGTTGGCACCCGGCTTGTTGGCTTGACTGAAGTGGTAAACGTCTACCACCTGCACGATATCGGGCGTGGACGCGGCGTGAGATAACTCAAATAGTGGATAAAGCGGAATGGACAGACTTCGAGTGATGAGATACCAAGAATACAACTGTATGAATACCATCCTAGCTGACTCGTCAGGCGCGCACTACGCTAAATAAGTTGTCTCCAAGATGTACCATACAGCAGGTTAACTGTACATTATGTTGTTTGATAAAGCGTCCTGCGTTTTATGAAAGCATATAACGTTACAGGGATGCTTCATTTTATACAAAATGTGATACCATGTTTTATTTAAATGCATAGGCGGATCCAGTGCGTGTGTGTGTGTGTGTGTGTGTGTGTGTGTGCGCGGAGGGGGTGCGCACCCCCTTCTTGTCCTGAAATTTTATAAAATGACCATTGAAACTATCGTGAAGATGAAGTGTGCACCCCACCTTTCTCAATAGTGTGCACCCTTTCTCCTTTCTCACAAAGCTGTAGCCGCCCCTGCAATGTTATCAGCAGACAGTCGTGTGTCACATCCACGCGGCCTGGGTATTTAGGTTAATGACGAATATGCACGTTTTGTCATTCATGATATATGTGACTGGAAAATATGACAATCCTGTTCTTGTACTAAAGTAGTTGACTTCTTAAACTGCTACGGGGCTTCTCGGGGAATGAACCAGTCTGAACCAGTGATGAATTTCGAAGAATAGTGTAACAGACATAAACTTGTGATTCCACACTTCAACTATAGCGCCTTGTAGTGTTGCGTCAACTTTTAACAGGTCATATCGAGAGAGCGGGTCAGTGAGTTAGAGATAGATAGATCCGAACTTTCGAGTTCATTCGCCATTATTCGCCTTTTTCAGTAACCTGCACCTTATACCGGATTAAGTCAAGTATTTACGTGAGAAGATCCAACCTATCTTTAAATGTTTGTTGTGTCCCGAGAACAGCTCTAAAACGTCAAAATGGAGTTCATTCAGTGATTACTTTCTCCATGATCTTATTGACAATATGTTGTTGTGTCTATCAATACTGTACCGTTGGTATTTTTAACAGAACACAACGACAAAATATAACCTGTTTTTATGCATTTATTTGTATAAAATTATATATCACATAATCTGACAACAGCCATATCTCCATATATATAATTTGTTATATTACAATATGATATCATACAATTCTATATCTTTCTATACATTATACAAATTCTATACATTACACAAAGTAAACAACATTGCCGTTTTTAACAGCTAACAACAATTTATTGCCACCGATGCTAAATGATTGCATTTTTCGACAGTTTCCTAGTACAATATAGAACAAACTTTATGGATAACAACTTCTTTTTATTCGTGAGTGCGACGTTTCGATACAGATTCTTGTACCGTTGTCAAGCATAATGGAACATGAAGAAGGGAGAAGTATATATATACTGAATGTAACCATGTAACAAAGAAAACAACATTATTAACATAATTGGCTAGGCAGAAAGCTGATGAAGCCAGAGAGTAGACAAAGGACAGGCGTGGAAGCCAATGATGTACAAATACAGTAGATTGGGCTTGGTGGATGAGTGCATCATAAGCGGATGGAATGAAGTATCCTTGGTCTCGGTTGATGGTGGGCTTTTGGCGTTTGATGTGGATGGCTTCGGTGAGCTTGCGTTTAGTGAAGTCTGTTTACTTGTTAGAGAGAATGGTGATGTCAGACCACTCTATTTGATGATTGGGGCTTCCCCCTTCTTCATGTTCGATTATGTTTGACAACGTTACAAGAATCTGTATCGAAACGTCGCACTCACGAATAAAAAGAAGTTGTTATCCATAAAGTTTGTTCTATATTGTACTTCCCAACTTCTAACATGCCACTCCAAGAAGTTTCCTAGTATAATGTAATAAGATGACTTTTAGAAATGATTGAACTATGTTAATATAACGTAAGTTCAGGTGGTTGTGACACTGTTGACAAAATGAAATATTCCCCCATTTTAACAGACTTGTTTTCAAAGGCATCTACTTACCCTGATTAAAGTAGACCTACCAGATTACCTATGGAACAACGAAAACATGTCATGTGGCACTCTAGAGGATATCTTTATTTTGAATCATATACTACCCAACGTTTCAAAGGGAAAATCAAACAAGTCGAGTTAATTATACACTTGGAATATTATGAAAAATCAGTTTTGTTCATCGTGGAGATATAATAATACCCAATGAAAAGTGGAGTAGTATATCTCAGTTGTATATAGAGTGAAGGAATACGTTTAGCACTTCAACGAAACCGATGATGACCCACAAGAATCACAATGGGGTGAATCTAGGATTCGAACCCAGGCCTAACGGCTCTGACAGAGAAGGGGAACATCAGCGAATATCGGCGCCTTATACCGTTTCTAATTGAAATCGAAATCCACATGTGTTTCGACAGCACATTATTAAACCACTTGGGACGAAGGACGTGTGTACACCTATTAATTCTTGAGACAATACTTACCATTCGCTCATTTCCTCTAGCAACCTGTCCAAGGAGTATGTTCTTTTTTTGAGCAAACTACATGGTTAAGGGAAAACAGTTTATGTAAAAAACAAACAAAATAAAACAAACATGAAGACATTGTGTACGGCCTGTTTAACAGTATGGATGTGTCGCATACAATGAAATGATTATTTGCATCGCGTTAATTTCGTCGTATTAATAACAAACTGATATTATTTGATTAGTGATATTATTATTTATGATATTGTCAGTATAGTTTCCATTGAATAATAATCTTTCCAATGCTGGCATAGGGGGTATTCGAGGTATTCCGAGGACACCTGCATGTATACTACTCAAAACAAGTTAAGAACCAGCAAATTCTTTCATATTGAAAGAATCGCATGGTCCTTCACCTTTCTAATAGTATAGATGACACTGACCGTAAATATACGCACGGAGAACTACTAACACGTAAACTGGTATTCATTCTTTTAATAGACAATTCCCCGCACACGCTGTTCATACATTAGAATGACAAGTATTTTAGTCACTTTCTTTATGGATTAAATTTCCGTCGTTATGTTAAATCACCAAACAACCTCTTGTTCATCGCGATTGGGGGCATGTTTAATTAATGCATATTGTGTATAAAGTTTATAAAATGGGTGTTTGAATTCATTTCAGTTTCGTGAAAGTGATTTTACAGTCCATCCCAGTACAGACATTTGATATGTAAATATATTCTATATACGTAGAACGGTGCCGTTGTGGTGTATATTCTCTGTACGCTAAGTAGAACGTTGTAGTCACGTGGTGCTGTCCTCAAAACACCTTAACACAAGCCAAGGAGTATGGCCCAACGTTACCTTGGTCCGTTCGGTGACCTTGACTGGCGTACGTTGTCTGGCGTACGTGATGTTGGCATAAGGTGGAAAGTGTGATCAATGTGAAGAGTGTGTCACGTGATATTCTCTAATGTCAAATATCCATATCATAGTTTATGGCACCTGACATCTATGATCATATCCTGTTCCACCGTCAGATGTCAGCATATTGATATGTCCGGACATAAAACGAAGGCATATTACAAGGCACTTTATCCGTAGTACAGTCACGCCCTTCACTTAACACTGTACACAAATACTTTTGATTGTTTTGGCTAAAACGGGTACGATGCAGCAGAACCCGTGGGTGCTGCGTATCACTATCTGAAGTGGTATCCAGCCACGCCTCGACATCAAAGCTTGGTTGATGGTGGCGGGGGTGGCGGGGGGTGGGGTGGTGGAGGTGGAGGTGGGGCTGGCACTGAATCAAAAGGCGAATTCGCGCTATTAAACGGCGGGGATTGGGGGCTCTCTTGGCCTCGTGGAATAATCTCTGGTGGTGACATGGTGAACTGTACAGCACGACGTCCTGAGCTGTCAACAGAGGCATCGTCCGGGAAAAATCATCCGGTAATGTCGAAGTAGGGGGTGGAGGGGAGGGGCCGCCATCCCCACTTTGTTGCCGTCGCTTCATCAATTCTTCAATTAGAGCGTTCTTCATTGGAGAGTCATTGGTACCAATGATCTTCTGCCTCATGGAACCTCTCTGTGACGTCTCAGGTACCTCGTCTACAACGTCCTCATTCACATGCCGTATCATCCCAGGTGGGGGAGTTGGCGGGCGGAATTTTAACCGGTTGTATGTCGGATCTTCTTCCGGCGAAGATGATCGGTTCATGTCGGGTGGCGTCGGTATTCTCCGTGTGTAGGAGTACTCAGTTTCGCCGGCTTCCGGTTCCGGATCAATGACAGGTTCGCCGTCATATGGCGGGGTCGGAGGGCGTCGGGGTTGTCGGGCTGGGTAGATATCAGTTGGCTCTGATCTTAAAGCATCTTTCTCAACGTTCATGAAGCTAAAGGCGGAAGTGACAACTTGCTCCTCATGATCATAGGGACCGTTATAGTCCTCACGAGGAGTCACAACTGGATGCTGAAAGTCAGATGTCGAATCAAAAAGATAATCAGCTCGCGGTGTCGTCTCCTTGAATGCCGAAGATGCATTGCTGCTACCGAACACCGTCGGCTCTTCCCGTTCTTCCTGTTTATAAAAGGAGTAGCTCATTGGCTGAGGTGAAGGGTCACGACGAGGTGCAGGGTCAGAAATTGGTTCCGGGTCAGGAATGTGATGTACTGCCGATCCGTTCGAGAGTCGTAATGGTTCTGGCTGTGGGTCAGAGGTGTAATGTGTTGTCAAACCGTTCGACAATCTAGGGGGTTCTGGTGCAGGGTCGGGGTCCTTGATGTGAGATATCCTTGATACGTGAAGGTCAAGGCCGGTTGTAATGGGCGCGGACACCGTCCTCGAAACTGAGAGATTCTGATGGCTGTTCGCCGGGGCCAAGATGATATCGCCTTCCTTCGCCTTGATTGTCGCAGATTCATGGCTGCGCCGAGAGCTGCGTCTATCATCAGACTTTGATTTTCTAAGATTTTCAATTCTGTCACGTGACTTAGATCTCGATCTTGACTTTTTATCTCGAGATTTAGCCCTGTGTCTGTCGCGTGTTTTAGTGCGCCCTCTGTTGGATTCATACACTCTTCCATTTGGACGTTCGTTATCCGAGGATACAATGCCTACCTGAAAAGAAGAAATATGGTAACAACAATTATTCAGATTCTTATGATACACATTTAAAAAGGCATATACAACGGAATACCAAAAGATTGTTATACGTGAACCAGCCTCATTTCTCACTGCGGACTATTACATTGTTTCCAAACAAACGGTTCTACAGTCTCCCCAATACAATATCGCTTCCTACAATTAAGTGTATAAATGATGGAAACAGCTTGTCAGAACACTTAAACTTACCCTCTCCTCAGCACTTTCAATTTCCCTGGAAGGAAAAAGAGAAGATCATATTAACCTTTATGGTTAAATTTCACGATAATCATATTGACTGGGTTTTTACGAAAGAGTCGCAAATGCACTGGCTAGTTCCAAACACAAACGTACTCGCACTGATCGCCAGAATGAGTTTAACAGACGTGCGTAAGAAAACACCCAGTTTCCAAAATATTTGACAAACAGCTTTAATAATGTTTCCAACAATTGCATGTTTACATCTGCATTTTTTCACCAATGTAACTTACTGTCTAACGCGGGCGTAGCTTTTGCAGAGAAAAGGTATTAAGTTTTTAAACCGGCACGCCGATCACATACAGGGGAGGTAACTCTGAAATACCCGGTCACCACGTGTGTGGGAAGATATCGTAACAGATCCTTACCTGACAAAAAGACCTCCAGGCGCTCCATTCGCTGAAATATATAATATATATAACTTAGTGTCATAGTTACAATGTTGCAGGAAAGTTAAAAACAAATATGGCAATGATTCACAAAACCTTGAAGTAGGTGAATATTTCCTCAGGGCAATAAACCTGCTGATTACAGTGCTATTGCGCTTGGAAGCACACGATCACAATACCACTGTTTGATTGCTCCAGATATAGGTTATAGTTATTTTTCTAAGATGCTTTGCTAAGAGATCAAAGGCGTCGACAGTACTTTATCGGGCGATAAAGCACACATTTTTGCATTACGTCACACTGTATTGACGTTACTAGCCATTCTCGTCTACCACCTCGTAATCAAACGTACCTTTGGTAACCGACGTCACAATGCATGTCAGTTGTCATCGCCCCGTAAAGTCTCCTACAGTAAACTACTCCGTAGCATCCCGTTTCTTGGTTTGCAGTTGCTTCGCTCGACTAACATCACTGGTGGAAACATTACGTCTAACCTTTTTCGACGGATATTGCGTCCGAATGCACGTTATAATAGTTCAGGGCAAAAGTGTACTTTATTACACTATACATAGGGGTAGAGCGAATTGTATTCCTTAAATATACAGTACAACCAGAAAGTATTGAGAATTTAAAGATTGTAATTTTTTAAAAAAAAATCACTCATTACTCACGTATTAAATGTGAACATTAGTAGAACATAACTCCAGATTGAAAGACAAGTGAACAGTTAGTATTTTGTCAAGTCACCATGGGCAGCAATACAGGCTTCAAATACTACTGATCAAAGAAGTTAGAAAGTCGCGGTCCATGCTGTCCCAATATCGGACCACCTCTTCTTTCATTTCAGTAATATTTGTCAGATTGTTCTTATTGACACTTTCCTTCATAAGTCCCCAAACATTTTCTATTGGATTTAGGTCAGGGCTATAGCTTGGCCAATCTAATAATGTCATATTTTGGGTCCGAAACCAGAGGCCTGTGAAAGCTTTGAACGATGTTTTGGGTCGTTGTCCTACTGGAAAATCCAAACATTTCCATAGAATACGTGAGCAGATGGAAGTAAATGTCCCTCGAGAATATATGTGTACCGCTCACTGTTCATATTCCCTTCAAATACACAGAGGGGCGTTGCCCCTAACACAGATATGCCACCCCACACGTTAAATGTCGGACTGTACTTTGGGCGCTGATATAAAGGTTTTTCAGTTTGTTTGGTCCAGAATTTCAGTGTATTAGGAAACAGCCACACAGAACTTTCATCTGAGAAAATCACATTGTCCCAGTTAAAATTTCTATGCTGTAAGCACCAGTTCAACCTTCGCTCTTTTGTTCAGGTTTCATGATCGGTTATAGAATTCCTCGAATTTTCTGCCAACCCATTGCATGCAGTTCAGTTCTAATTGTCTCCTTACAGACAGCCACAGTTCCTCTATCAATCATATCCAGCCTTAAGTTTTATAAACTCCTTTGTTTGTTTTTAGAAACAAGAATACCAAGACGCTTGGAAACCTGTCACCGACAGTCAATTTTCTGGGCCTACCTGCGCCTCCCTGGTGCTCAATGCCATATCCATTTGCAATATTTTTCAAAACGGGATAAACAGTGGACAAAGGGGTGCCTGTTCTACTTGAAATCACTTTAGCTGATCTGATGTCCTTGTTATAATACTCTAAAATCAACTTCCTCTTCTATAAATCATCCATACTGAGGATCACTGAAAATGTCTGCTAGCAAGTAAACAAAGGGGGGTAACTCTTCACAAACTAATGAAAAAGGATTAACGGAGTTGTCTCTCTTGAATGAAACCAAGCACTTGATAGCTGGTCAAGGTTGTTTATACTAGAAATCCAATTAAACATATTCCTAAAATTCTCAATAATTTCTGGTCATACTATATGCTTGGACTATAAACGCTGCGTTACGAGTCTCATCCTGCTGATTGATCCCAGCATTTTTAACAAACATGGAATAAGGTGAAGCCAGGTTTGACTTCTGGAATTCGACCACTTACAATACGACGATGCGGACAAGGTACTTGTCCTGTTACGACTCGTGTGTTTGTGTCTTTACCGGAACGTCACTTTGTAGTGAGCGAGTGAATGAGTATGGTTTTACGCCGCTTTTAGCAATATTCCAGCAATATCAAGGCGGGGACACCAGAAATGGGCCTCACACATTGTACTCATGTGGGGAATCGAACCCGGGCCTTGGGCGTGACGAGCGAACGCTTCAACCACTAATGATGCAGTTGACATACATAAGCCGCCCCTGACGTCACTGACAGCACGGCTTGTCAACGCCACAAAATACCACGGTAGGAGTCGTCCGGTTCCGTGGGAGTAGGTGTGATCTCAGCGCTAAGGTGATCGTGTACCCAATATTCAAAGGCATATGATAACCGTAGCGCTAAGGTGATCGTATACCCAATATTCAAAGGCATATGATAACCGTAGCGCTAAGGTGATCGTATACCCAATATTCAAAGGCATATGATAACCGTAGCGCTAAGGTGATCGTATACCCAATATTTAAAGACATATGATAACCGTAGCGCTAAGGTGATCGTATACCCAATATTCAAAGACATATGATAACGGTAGCGCTAAGGTGATCGTATGCCCAATATTCAAAGGCATATGATAACCGTAGCGCTAAGGTGATCGTATACCCAATATTCAAAGGCATATGATAACGGTAGCGCTAAGGTGATCGTATACCCAATATTTAAAGGCATATGATAACCGTAGCGCTAAGGTGATCGTATACCCAAAAATTCAAAGACATATGATAACGGTAGCGCTAAGGTGATCGTATACCCAATATTTAAAGCATATGATAACCGTAGCGCTAAGGTGATCGTATACCCAATATTCAAAGGCATATGATAACCGTAGCGCTAAGGTGATCGTATAACCAATATTCAAAGGCATATGATAACCGTAGCGCTAAGATTGCTTTCTACAAGGCCAACCGGAGCATTTGTATTTTCACCCACATGAAATCAAAGCACCTTATCTTAGCCTTGATATCAAATACTCGGTTTCGAATTGTTCACATGCGGGACTGCTTGAATTTGACAAGTAATTGAACATAAACGAATCATGGCTCCAGACATAACACTGCAAGCCACTCTTGAGAAGCAGGTTTTGGTAAAATGTCCTTATTAGATACACCAGTATCACTACAGGGTGAGATATATACCAAGGATTCAGAAGGAAGCAGGTTTTGGTCAAATGTCCTTATTAGATACACCCATACCACTACAGGGTGAGATATATACCAAGGATTCAGAAGGAAGCAGGTTTTGGTAAAATGTCCTTATCAGATACACCAGTATCACTACAGGGTGAGATATATACCAAGGATTCAGAATGAAGTGTCGAATGGAACACGAGAACATAAAACAGTACAACTTCCAATAACGATCACGTTTTAAGAGTTGAATATGTAAGCGTGTGGCTGAGAATGTGCATGTTGTTTTGCGGAGCAGTCAGAAATAGTCCGTCTATATCACTACGGTGTGTAAATGGGAACACCAATGATTGATATCATGAGCACCGTGTCTTGCCTTCTAGATACAATGATGTACAGTCAACTACAACATAACCACCCAATGTTAATTGTGGCCAGTTCTTATGGCCAGTGTGCGTTGCTGGATACATATTTTACTCAGAAACCCGATTGGGACCAGTCTTGATGAATAGAAAGAACGAATCTAACTTGACTGAAACAGCGCAAACTTAACTAAGATACCCGCTTATGACACCCGTATCAAATACAGCTTGTTCAGCTTGACCTGATCAAACGAATACTAATGAATTGCGTGACCGTGTCACAACTGGTTGAGTCTATTATTGTGAAGGGGTGCACCTTTGTCAGATGATTGGTGTAAACGACTGGACTGATTGCTGTGCCCATGTTAAAATTTGGAAAGCGACTACTGGGACAGAAATATTGCAGTTGAACATGAAATAGGAAAAGTGATAATTGAACTGGGTGTAGAGAGTGATAGCGAGAGTGAATCGGATTGTGAAAGTAACTGACGTCTGTAAGTTGTAAAGTTAGCAAACCAAACTAGATAGCTTATGACTGTATAAACATGACATGATTGTTTTTTTTCAGAAGTGTTGTTTTCCGGGACAAGTTCTGTAACGAATCCATGTATGCATGCTTCGCACGAAAGCAACATTAATAACATTCTCTGCACCCCTATTTAATGAAGATAACCCGATCCGCCGTTTGGGCCATTTGACCTCCCGGGTCATGCATATGTAGAGTAGCTCAGGTCAAGCTGAACAAGCTGTACATCGACATCGAATAACCATTTCTTGTGCTTCGTTTTCAGCCTGCATCAAACATGGGTGTATAGTTTTTTTCTGTCTATAAGCTGTGTCAGATCTGTGTCATGATCTGATATATATCATAGTGGTGTTTGAGTTGGGTGAACATATCGAAACGTGTGGCTCACCTTGTCGATCATGGCCGACTTGCTCACGGTCCCGAATTGTAGATTGGGACGACCCATGAACTTTTCTTCTGCCATTTTCATCGTCTAGGTAGACGACCGCCCCACTGTATCCTATCGTCGGTCGGAAGGCGGGATAGGGCTGGCCACCCCTCACGGTGAAGAAGTTCAGTGGCGGTCTTGCCCGGGGGTGTACGGCATGAGTAGTGTAGGAGGGGCGGGGGCGATATCTCTGGGCGGTGAGCGGAAACTCCTGCTGAATCGGCTCCTTTTCATCATCCGAAGATGAATACCTGAAAACCCCCAATGTCATGACGTCACACTCGTGTCCAGTGAAACTAAAGTGTTAACCTAGGTTCTTTATAGACATCAGGTTGTGTAGAAGACCATGAGAGATTTGAGAACAAAGTTTGTCAGTGAGTACTGGCTCTTCTGTCTTCATACATGTAGATATAATCGCTAGTCCTGCCATTTGAATATAGTTTGATTGGTCATCACATGTCCAGCGATGCTTTAACGTCAATTCCACGGTGTATTGACGACGTTTGCTATCACTTGTTCATTAACCTGAAGGGATATAGATGATGCCCTCTTGTTTACAGTTAACGAGTGAGTGAGTTTAGTTTTACTCCTTACTCAGCAATATTCCAGCTATACGGCGGCGGTCTGTAAATAATCGAGTCTGGGCCAGAAAAGTCAGTGATCAACAGCATGAGCATCGATCTGCGCAATTGGGAACCGATGCCATGTGTCAACCAAGTCAGCGAGCCTGACCAACCGATTCCGTTAGTCGCCTCTTACGACAAGCATGGGTTACTGAAGATCAATTCTAACCTGGATCTTCAACCCGGTGTTACAGTTAATACTGAGACATAGTCTAATTAACCCCCCAAAACGACAACAACAAAAACACTCACATTTTTCGCATTAGTTTCACACTCCATATTTTACTTTCAAGAAGTACATCCCTACTTCAGTCTTTTTCCATCAGATGAGAACGATGAATTGCAAAATGACTCAAAATCGGGAAAAAGTCTGATAATGCCAATGCGGTTCACGGAAATGAATACCCTGTACCGAACAACATCTGCTGTTTGTAATTATTATACCTATCAATGGAAAAAGTTATTCAGGAAACTATCACGTGTTCAAGTTAACATCTGTAACGGAGGGAGATACAAAACGGTAGGAGAAACAGCGCCAACTTTAGTCGCAATGTGTTTCGTAAACAACTTTTCCATCAGATGGCGTTTGGTACAGGACATGTATTGCCATGTACCATACTAACACACACAACGCCTCATAAAACCCATCCAGATATACACCTACCATCACTACCACCACACCACACCAAAAATAGCGAAACAAACAAAACACCCACACCTTCAAACACCCGTCAGAAGAACCACGTCGAGAAATACCCCTTACCCAGGAGACACCACACCCCAAGGAACATCCCATCCCCCAGACACCCACACACACCCTAGAAATAAAACAACCCCACCCCCGAATTCCCCCGACAGACACTCACCTGCCGTAGAACCAGTAGATGAGGAGCGCCAGGAGACAGATGGCCAGAATTGCTGCTATACATGATGCTGCTATAAGCCCACCGAGTGTGTCGCTCGCCATTTTGCTGAAATTATAAACCCATTCTATTAAGGAACTGTCACACACAACACGACACAGCTGTCAATACATCATCACAAATTAACTAACTTGTGTGTGTGTGACGCGGATTTCGTGATCTCAATCTTGTAACGATATATTACTTTCGATATGTGCTTATTTCACTTTAAATCAGTCGGGTTAAATAATTCCTTAAGCGACCTTGCATGATATACTGTTTCTTTAGTCAAGTGGATACAGCGTCTGCCCAGGAGCGACAAGACAGTGGTTCGATCCTCGGCTTCGTCTTACCATTGGACGTTAAAAGGAGATAGAGATAAACGCTCGGTATTATCGAAATGTAATAAGCACTGGTTGGACTTTAGTGAGTATACATTGTGTCTGACTGGGATACCTAGGTACATTGTTGTATAGTATCTCAATGGGCCGGTACTATAACACCGGACTAGTACAAGCGCGCGCACGCACGCACGCATGCACATTGGAGCATGCGTGGATCGGAGTCGTCTTGAACCCGCGTTTCGAACCTACGCTCTTAGAGTCAGACACCTAACCACCAGCACACAGAGTGTCATTAGTCTGATCGTGATTAGTTTGATATCACGAGTAACTAATTTAATTTTGATTCATATTTTCCACATTCCGCGTCAGCATTGTTATACATGTATAAATTTGGTATTTCCCCGAGATGAAGGTTTAAGAATAAAGTACGGAATCTATCCTGCTCCTGACTGTATCAATTACAATGCAGATTTTGCGTCGCTTTTTACTTATTTTTTTCATGCCATTAATCAAGAACGTGAGAAAACTTAGTGTATACTTTTATTACTTTGTAACCTTAATATTAACTCATTGTAAACATGCGTTTTGTTTCATGCACGAGAAAAAATGTTTTTTAGTGTATTCTTCCCATTTAGATGTGCATATCTGTCCCTGGCGTTCTCTCGTAACACATTCAGACACACGCTCCCAGTGGTACGGGAAACAGGAAGTTACACTTATTCTGAATATTTAATGTCTAAATGCAGACTAAGGAATCAATAGAAACCGCTGGTTCCTGACAGAGAGTACATGCAGTTCAAATCTTATTCTCTGTAAAGAACCACTTGAACGGACAATACAAAGTTGCAAATATGATTAAAATGAAAGTTTATGAATTGTGGTTTCCCCACTTCATCAACCAGCACCGTTGCAAACTCAGATCTCGATGTGATGAGCAGACGCTTTACCCACTTGGCTACTCCGGCCCAATGTTTTATTGATTGGAACACAATTATAACAAACGCAGTTATTTCCGGTTTTTCAAAACAGATATATCTGCCTGTACAATGTTGCAGTCAGGGCTGACGAAGGTGTGCGGGAAGTGTCGTGACTGACGAAGGTGTGCGGGAAGTGTCGCGACGACGACACCGGTAACAACGTCAAGTGAATAATTAACAGGCTGCGTGGTTGTTGTTATCAACATTAGTATGGTGTAACCCCTTGAGACTACAGAGAACCTATTTCTACATTTTAAACTGTCCAGATAATGAAAACACGGAAGAGAAATGATCTGGTGTCGAGGTAGACATATGAGAAATGAGAAATTCCAATCGTGGTCTGGTGGATTTGTAAAGCCATATTCATGACATTTGAAAGCTAATAGATGGCGTTCATGCAAGCGCTGTTAGTGATAAACAAAGAGCACTGTAAGAATGTTGGAACAATCCACTCCAGGTGTTTGTTCTATACGCTGGCTACTGGCTATGGTAATTGTGTCCTAAAGGACACATACAGAACACTTTTCTGTAGTCGTAAAGCACACACGTGGCCTATTCTAGAAAGTGATCGTAGCATAAGACAGTTATAACACAACACACACGTGGCCTGTTTGAGAAAGTGATCGTAGCTCTATGACAGTTATAACACAGCACACACGTGGCCTATTTGAGAAAGTGATCGTAGCTCTAAGACAGTTATAACACAACACACACGTGGCCTATTCCAGAAAGTGATTGTAGCTCTAAGACAGTTATAACACAACACACGTGGCCTATTTGAGAAAGTGATCGTAGCTCTATTACAGTTACAACACAACACACACGTGGCCTATTCCAGAAAGTGATCGTAGCTCTAAGACAGTTATAACACAAAACACACGTGGCCTATTCCAGAAAGTGATTGTAGCTCTAAGACAGTTATAACACAACACACACGTGGCCTATTTAAGAAAGTGATTGTAGCTCTAAAACAGTTATAACACAACACACATATGGCCTATTCCAGATGGATCGTAGCTCTAAGACAGTTATAACACAACACACACGTGGCCTATTCCAGAAAGTGATTGTAGCTCTAAGACAGTTACAACACAACACACATATGACCTATTTAAGAAAGTGATCGTAGCTCTAAGACAGTTATAACACAACACACATATGGCCTATTCCAGAAAGTGATCGTAGCTCTAAGACAGTTATAACACAACACACACGTGGCCTATTCCAGAAAGTGATTGTAGCTCTAAGACAGTTATAACACAACACACACGTGGCCTCTTCTAGAAAGTGATCGTAGCTCTAAGACAGTTATAACACAACACACACGTGGCCTTTTCCAGAATGTGATTGTAGCTCTAAGACAGTTATAACACAACACACACGTGGCCTATTCCAGAAAGTGATTGTAGCTCTAAAACAGTTATAACACAACACACACGTGGCCTATTCCAGAAAGTGATTGTAGCTCTAAGACAGTTATAACACAACACACACGTGGCATATTCCAGAAAGTGATTGTAGCTCTAAAACAGTTACAACACAACACACATATGGCCTATTCCAGATGGATCGTAGCTCTAAGACAGTTATAACACAACACACACGTGGCCTATTCCAGAAAGTGATTGTAGCTCTAAGACAGTTATAACACAACACACACGTGGCCTATTTAAGAACGTGATTGTAGCTCTAAAACAGTTATAACACAACAAACATATGACTTAATCCAGAAGGTGATTGTAGTTGTATGACAGTTGTAACGCAGTCCTAATTAATATATGTTTTCGCACTGCCTTCATAATGCTAAAATTGATTTGCGGAACTCAACTTCAGTTTTCGTTGTTTGTTGACCCGAGGACCAAGACCATCGATGAATCAGGCCATGTATCACTAGGGCAATATTATCTGAGGACTACAGTCATCACTAAACCTGATTTTGCATCATAACACCATGGTAACAAGAGGCCTGTAATCACTGAAACACATCATCAAGATCAGAAGAGGACTGAAACTGCAGGTGAATCGGACTTCTTGTTTAACGCACCAGCTGCTTCTAAGATAGACCAGCGTTTTTCATGCTCTTAAATTCCTTTGCATAGAACCTATTTAGAATTGTTTTGTTTCATCAGGACATTTGTTTCACAGATAAATCAACAAATGTTTTAGAGAACATGCTTGTCTAATAAAACAAAACGTACATTAATTAGTTCAGAAAACAACGTGTTTAGCATGTTCATCTCTACAAAGCACTCGGGGACACCATGTGTAGGAGTTGATTTATTGGGAACTCCTGAGACACGACGCTCTGTAACTTTCATTGTTCTATGGCATGTCAAATCCGCATTTATATGTAAGAAAATCTGCTTCAAGGCTTGCAAAGAGCATAAATCATAATTTCTTTTTATTCAAAATTAATTTCCCCAACCCGAGGGCATTCGAAGCATATATTCACTATGTTCTGAATTTAAATTAGCAAAGGTTGACCTTGAGGTGCAGTCATTTTAGCACATAACCGTTCTGCGTGACCAGTGTGCTTCGTGTCACATACTGCGTGTCACGTCGCAGTCCGCCATTCCACGCACCTCCCTCTAAACAACTGATGGATATCATGACATGGAAGTTGGTAGTCACTATACGAATTTATGAACACAAGGTTTATTAGGTGCACTGTGGTATAAGCATTACAAATGAGGGAACTCGTTTGTTTCCCCTCTCATTTGTAAAACAAAGAGCTTTGAATATGACCCCCATGAAAATACCCATAAACCTGTTGGTTTAGATTGGAATGTCCAAATATATATTTCATGCCACAGCAAAGACTGACAAAGTGAAATATTCAGTTCAGTTCGCAACGGCAGATTTACGTAGATTTGTGTAGATTTGCCTAATCCCACGCATCCTGAGAAATGCAATGTCAATGACCGATGTCACTGAGATATTTCATGTGGGTATCTGCAGTATCCCCTTCTGCAGAGGGGTGTTTATTCACTCACTAACCCTTCCTAAATGCGGTTTAGCAGCGTGGTAAGCGGTGACGAGGAAGGTCGGGGTTCGATTCCTCGCATCGTAAGAAGCTTAATTTTCCGTCGCTGGGCTATTGCTTTGAGTGGCATAAAACTATGCTCACTCACTTGCACACATACATGTCTGGGGTTTTTTTCAGACTGGTCATGTTGTAGGATAGGTCAGATTATGGAAACATTTGGCCTGAAAGGCCTCCATCCCGCTGCGACATAAACACAGGTATACAATTATCCGGTCCGCTGGTCATAATAACCTTATTGTTATGGTGATAGAGGCTGTACTGTCTCACGTATACCCTGGGGCTGTCGATACATCATACCTGTGTGTCTTACCTAGCTAATGGCGTTTCTTACTTCGCTACCGTGTCTAACCTAGCTAATGGCGTTTCTTACTTCGCTACCGTGTCTAACCTAGCTAATGGCGTTTCTTACTTCGCTACCTGTGTGTACTATCACGCTACGTGTGTGTCTTACCTAGCTAATGGCGTTTCTTACTTCGCTACCGTGTCTAACCTAGCTAATGGCGTTTCTTACTTCGCTACCGTGTCTAACCTAGCTAATGGCGTTTCTTACTTCGCTACCTGTGTCTAACCTAGCTAATGGCGTTTCTTACTTCGCTACCTGTGTCTATCACGCTAGCTTACCTAGCTGGCGTTTCTTACTTCGCTACCTGTGTCTAACCTAGCTAATGGCGTTTCTTACTTCGCTACCGTGTCTAACCTAGCTAATGGCGTTTCTTACTTCGCTACCTGTGTGTACTATCACGCTACCGTGTGTCTTACCTAGCTAATGGCGTTTCTTACTTCGCTACCTGTGTCCTAGCTAATGGCGTTTCTTCGCTAATGGCTAATGGCGTTTCTTCGCTACCGTGTCTTAACCTAGCTAATGGCGTTTCTTACTTCGCTACCTGTGTCTAACCTAGCTAATGGCTTTTCTTACTTCGCTACCTGTGTCTTACCTATCTAAAGGCGTTTCTTACTTCGCTACCTGTGTCTTACCTAACTAATGGCGTTTCTTACTTCGCTACCCGTGTGTACTATCACGCTACGTGTGTGTCTTACCTAGCTAATGGCGTTTCTTACTTCGCTACCTGTGTCTTACCTAGCTAATGGCGTTTCTTACTTCACTACCTGTGTCTTACCTAGCTAATGGCGTTTCTTACTTCACTGCCTGTGTGTATTATCACGCTACGTATGTGTTTTACCTATCTAATGGCGTTTCTTACTTCGCTACCTGTGTCTTACCTAGCTAATGGCGTTTCTTACTTCGCTACCGTGTCTAACCTAGTGACTAACCTAGCGCGTTTCTTACTTCGCTACCTGTGTCTAACCTAGCTAATGGCGTTTCTTACTTCGCTACCTGTTTCTTACCTAGCTAATGGCGTTTTTTACTTCGCTACCGTGTCTAACCTAACTAATGGCATTTCTTACTTCGCTACCTGTGTCTTACCTAGCTAATGGCTTTTCTTACTTCGCTACCCTTGTGTACTATCACGCTACGTGTGTGTCTTACCTAGCTAATGGCTTTTCTTACTTCGCTACCTGTGTCTTACCTAGCTAATGGCGTTTCTTACTTCACTACCTGTGTCTCACCTAGCTAATGGCGTTTCTTACTTCGCTACCTGTGTGTACTATCACGCTACGTATGTGTTTTACCTATCTAATGGCGTTTCTTACTTCGCTACCTGTGTCTTACCTAGCTAATGGCGTTTCTTACTTCGCTACCGTGTCTAACCTAGCGAATGGCGTTTCTTACTTCGCTACCTGTGTGTACTATCACGCTACGTGTGTGCCTTACCTAGCTAATGGTGTTTCTTACTTCGCTACCTGTGTCTTACCTAGCTAATGGTGTCTACTCGCTAATGGTGTGTCTTACCTAGCTACCTGTGTCTTACGTAGCTAATGGCGTTTCTTACTTCGCTACCTGTTTCTTACCTAGCTAATGGCGTTTCTTACTTCGCTACCGTGTCTAACCTAACTAATGGCATTTCTAACTTCGCTACCTGTGTCTTACCTAGCTAATGGCGTTTCTTACTTCGCTACCCGTGTGTACTATCACGCTACGTGTGTGTCTTACCTAGCTAATGGCGTTTCTTACTTCGCTACCTGTGTCTAACCTAGCTAATGGCGTTTTTTACTTCACTACCTGTGTGTATTATCACGCTACGTATGTGTCTTACCTAGCTAATGGCGTTTCTTACTTCGCTACCTGTGTCTTACCTAGCTAATGGCGTTTCTTACTTCGCTACCTGTGTCTTACCTAGCTAATGGCGTTTCTTACTTCGCTACCTGTGTCTTACCTAGCTAATGGCGTTTCTTACTTCGCTACCTGTGTCTTACCTAGCTAATGGCGTTTCTTACTTCGCTACCTGTGTGTACTATCACGCTACGTGTGTGTCTTACCTAGCTAATGGCGTTTCTTACTTCGCTACCTGTGTCTTACCTAGCTAATGGCGTTTCTTACTTCGCTACCTGTGTCTTACCTAGCTAATGGCGTTTCTTACTTCGCTACCTGTGTCTTACCTAGCTAATGGCGTTTCTTACTTCGCTACCGTGTCTAACTAGCTAATGGCGTTTCTTACTTCGCTACCTGTGTCTTACCTAGCTAATGGCGTTTCTTACTTCGCTACCTGTGTACTAACCACGCTAATGTACGTGTCTTACCTAGCTAATGGCGTTTCTTACTGTCTTACCTAGCTAATGGCGTTTCTTACTTCGCCACCTGTGTCTAACCTAGCTAATGGCGTTTCTTACTTCGCTACCTGTGTGTATTATCACGCTACGTATGTGTCTTACCTAGCTAATGGCGTTTCTTACTTCGCTTACCTAGCTAATGGCGTTTCTTACTTCGCTACCTGTGTCTTACCTAGCTAATGGCGTTTCTTACTTCGCTACCTGTGTGTATTATCACGCTACGTATGTGTCTTACCTAGCTAATGGCGTTTCTTACTTCGCTACCTGTGTCTTACCTAGCTAATGGCGTTTCTTACTTCGCTACCTGTGTCTTACCTAGCTAATGGCGTTTCTTACTTCGCTACCTGTGTCTTACCTAGCTAATGGCGTTTCTTACTCCGCTACCAGTGTATTATCACGCTACGTGTGTGTCTTACCTAAATACATATGTCTTATGTGTCTCCGTGTATCTTAACTAGCTTACGGTGAGCCTTGGCTGGCTACCTGTGTGTCCTATCTATCTATGTGCCTTATATATACATACCTGTGAGGCTTTCTTATCTACCTGTATGCCTTATCCCTCTGAGATGCCTATCTTATCTGTGCCTATGACATATCTATCAGGGCCTTCTATCTACCTGAGTGTGTTTAATGACGTCTCCCTCTCTCCAGAAGGAACCTGTGGTCTATCTATCTACCTATGTGTCTAGCGGCTTGTCTGCTGTGTGTTTAATGACGTCTCCCTCTCTCCAGAAGGAACCTGTGGTCTATCTATCTACCTATGTGTCTAGCGGCTTGTCTACTGTGTGTTTAATGACGTCTCCCTCTCTCCAGAAGGAACCTGTGGTCTATCTATCTACCTATGTGTCTAGCGGCTTGTCTGTGTGTTTAATGACGTCTCCCTCTCCAGAAGGAACCTGTGGTCTATCTATCTACCTATGTGTCTAGCGGCTTGTCTGCTGTGTGTTTAATGACGTCTCCCTCTCTCCAGAAGGAACCTGTGGTCTATCTATCTACCTATGTGTCTAGCGGCTTGTCTGCTGTGTGTTTAATGACGTCTCCCTCTCTCCAGAAGGAACCTGTGGTCTATCTATCTACCTATGTGTCTAGCGGCTTGTCTGCTGTGTGTTTAATGACGTCTCCCTCTCTCCAGAAGGAACCTGTGGTCTATCTATCTACCTATGTGTCTAGCGGCTTGTCTGCTGTGTGTTTAATGACGTCTCCCTCTCTCCAGAAGGAACCTGTGGTCTATCTATCTACCTATGTGTCTAGCGGCTTGTCTGCTGTGTGTTTAATGACGTCTCCCTCTCTCCAGAAGGAACCTGTGGTCTATCTATCTACCTATGTGTCTAGCGGCTTGTCTGCTGTGTGTTTAATGACGTCCCCTCTCTCCAGAAGGAACTTGTGGTCTATCTGTCTACCTATGTGTCTAGCGGCTTGTCTGCTGTGGGCTTAATGGCGTTAACCTCCTTGTATTGTCACAACCTAAATATGCTCGATGAGAGTGCTTCTTTGTTTGATGCTACCCCACTGCTAGTGCGTCGATGTGAAACAATCTCGATATCAGATCTAAGTCTTAGATGATGTGTCATAAAGTCCTAGACTATGTGTCCATGTGCTGGAAAGATCAAGTCAATAAAGTAAGCTAGAACTATACAAGTTTGTATGCATGTGGCATAAAGCTTCTGAACTAACTGTTTCCTGTGATCACACACTCGAAAGTCAGCAAATTAACAACTGACAATGTTTGCCACAAACTGAAATACAGTCGTCACCAAACAAACCCAGCCCGAACAAGATGAAGCCGAGTTTAGAAACGGTCCAGCCAGTACAGGTGCATAGACATTCCATGGAAACAAGTACACCCCCACAGCGCCAGCTGGGTGGATTTTACCTGTCACTTCAATATCCCCGACACGCCCTAGTCTGGAGAAACACCCGCCACCTGTGCCAGAAGTTTGAAACAGGCTATACTTGAGGGTCATACTGATAAGCCACGTTTGTCCTGAAGGCGTGACGCTGCCCCACACAAGACAGTGAGGGTCGCGTGGACAGTACACACTCACCCTGTCAGTATACACCTTATCATGTAAATGTCAATACACCTAGTCCTAATACCCCGGGTGGGTGGACGTGGGAACCTCAAGTACCCGACTAGGTCACCAGTCTACAATCAGCCAAGTCACGCTTCAGACGTAAATAGATATATTTACCAGCCCCGCCCCTCATCTCCCACCCGTATCCTGTTAAAAACTAAACTTAGTTCAATCAGAATGACATCTGCAATAATACACCTGTGTTTATCTTCTCGTCAGGGCAAATTTCAAAATCCTAAATGCATGACATCAGCAAATATTACGAAATATGATCCATCATGCACACCCGACTCTGCATACTCGTTACCAGGGATACGGGTGTGTGTTATCCAAGACAGATCAGGGGTACGGTTATGTGTTATCCATGACAGATTTTCAAAGAACTTTACCTCCCGAGAAAGGGGGATTCATTACGATCAACAGCTTGAGTTCAAAATGTTTTCTTTGTGTGTTCTTGTGTAGTGAAAAGAACAGGGCGTTTGCCGTGTTCGACATCATTATATTCCTATAATACTGAATAGCCCGCCCCAACTAAAGCAGGCAGCATATTCCACATACAGTCGGTGACTGTCACACCGTGAGTTAATGCCAGGATTACCATTAAGTGTTCGCATACATCGAGATTATCCTAAACTGTTTATACTGTAATGCTAGGATTATATTCCTTTTCACTACACTGAGGACATGCAGTAGTTCAAATAACATTCAGGACAAAATACAGCGGAACATGACGATGACAATATTTTGTTCGTCTCACCTTTCTGTAATTCGAAAAATGTATAGCTGCGATCCTGCTAATGAAAACTAGAAACTCTCTTCAAAAAGATATTTTAGTTAACAACTCTTTAACCCAGACATTTTACTTGGGGAACTTTAGTAGGAAGCTCTTTAATGAAGGCAATATAATCCTGTGAATTTAGTTTGAAACTTGCTAATCCCGATATCGTTGCTGGAAACGCTGTGATTTGGACTATACAGCTAAAACCCTTAAACAGAGAATTTTAGAAGTGAAAGCTTTACTCTGTACTACATAGATGCTTTAATCTAGTTGAAAACCGGTTAAGCTGGAAACCCATTAATCCAGGCTATATATTCCCAGACACCTTGGTTACATAGGCGCAGGGTTCGGGCCCAGAATGGCTGTTTTTAAGTTTTGGGGTCAGCCATAGGATATTTTGTCACAAAACTCCAGACAATATTTTGTCTGAAAAGAAGAGCTGGACATTTTCTGTTTTTATTATAAATGGTCTGTGCCTTTGAAGGAAGCTATGAAAAGAGAAGCTAGATCAGGTTCAATCAATATATTGTATATTTGATGCCGAGAGACAGAAACATGGCACCAATTGCTGACACACGTTGACACGATCAAGACGGTAACGAGGACGTTATTGATTTCACTTGACCAATGATTGATGACGAAATCCAACTGTGATTCAATCGATATCCTTCTACTGCCTGTGCCCCTGTTTTGGTGACCTCATGTGTAGCCTCTGCTAATCTCTGTGATCTCACACTGCAGCTGAGCTTCAGTCCCTTTTTGTGACCTCACGATGTGCCACATTATCAGCTGTTCTCTGTTACATCACAATTAGCGCAATTAACAGTTGCTCATGGTGATTTCACTTACATCCTCGTATTTAGTAAACCTATGTGACTTTTGGAGTGAGCCTCATAATGATTTGGTCTGTGTGACTTACAGCAAGGCTTATAATAGTTGTAGTGGTGGTAGTGGTTGTGGTGCGTTTTTATTGGGAGCTGACTAAATATTTTTAACTATATTTGCAAAATACAACATATCTTATCGAATTCAAACTATAAAATCGATTCTAAACATTTTACTGAAACAGTTTCGTAAATATCATTATATATTTGGTTTCAACATTCTGAAATAGCATAATAAATTATTACCCCTGCCATACCCACCCTCACAGCACTGTCTCCACAACACAGTCATCACCACAACACAGTCATCACAACACAGTCACCACCACAACACAGTCATCACCACACAGTCATCATCACAACACAGTCACCACCACAACACAGTCACCACCACAACACAGTCACCACCACAACACAGTCATCACAACAACACAGTCATCACAACAACACAGTCATCACAACACAGTCACCACCACAACACAGTTATCACCACAACACAGTCACCACCACAACACAGTCATCACAACACACCACACACAACAGTCACCTCAGTCATCACAACACAGTCATCACCACAACACAGTCATCACCACAACACAGTCATCACAACACAGTCATCATCACCACAACACAGTCATCACCACAACACAGTCATCACCACAACACAGTCATCACAACACAGTCATCACCACAGTCATCACCACAACACAGTCATCTCCACAACACAGTCACCACCACAACACAGTCATCGCCACAACACGGTCATCACCACAACACAGTCATCACAACACAGTCATCACCACAACACAGTCATCACAGTCACCACAACAGTCATCACAACACAGTCATCACCACAACACAGTCATCACCACAACATCAGTCATCACAACAACACAGTCATCACAACACAGTCACTACCAACACACAGTCACACACACAACACAGTCATCACAACACAGTCATCACCACAGTCAACACAGTCATCACAACACACAACACAGTCATCATCACACAGTCATCACACAACACAGTCATCACCACAACACAGTCACTACCACACACACAGTCACCACAACACAGTCATCACAACACAGTCAACACAGTCATCACAACACAGTCATCACAGCAAACAGTCATCACACCACAACACAGTCATCACCACAACACAGTCATCACTCACCACAACACAGTCACAACACAGTCACAACAACACAGTCACCACCACACCACAACACAGTCATCACAACACAGTCATCACCACAACACAGTCATCACCACAACAGTCATCACCCACAACACAGTCATCACCACAACACAGTCATCAGTCACAACACAGTCATCACCACAACACAGTCATCACAACACAGTCAGTCACCACAACACAGTCATCACCACAACACAGTCATCACCACAACACAGTCACTACCACAACACAGTCATCACAACACAGTCACTACCACAACACAGTCATCACACAACACAGTCATCACAACACAGTCATCGCCACAACATCACCACAACACAGTCACACCACAACAGTCACACACACAACACAGTCATCGCCACAACACAGTCATCACCACAACACAGTCACCACAACACAGTCATCGCCACAACACAGTCATCACCACAACACAGTCATCACAACAGTCATCACCACAACACAGTCATCACAACACAGTCACCACAACAACACAGTCACCACAACAACACAGTCATCACTACAACACATAACCGTAACGCAATCAAAACTATGAAAATCCCTGTACATGGGGACAATTACGTGTCACCATCCACGTTTTCAAGAAAATGGTTGTTTGTTAAAACACCAGAGAATGAGATTGTGACATGAGAAACTCAGTCAGTGACGTATTTGGGCATCGTCATTCAAAGGGAGATAATAGCAACTAGAGGGAATGGAAGATCGCACTTGCAGAACCAGTTGGCTGAAAGTATACCTTAATCAGAGTACATACATTCACAGGTTGAGTTACGGGTGAAAATATCAAACATTTGCTTCCATTGTCTGAGAGGAAGTTTGAAAACACGATCACGTGTATTATAGTCGCTGATGTTTGCCTAGCACACAAGTCTGTGTATAGCAGTACATTGTGTGTCGTTACAAGGTGATTACTGAGCGGTTGGGAGTTGGGGATTACAGGTCGCGAGAATCAGATGGACACAGAGACTGTGTGTCGCAGTGCATCCAGGACACTATTGTTAAACCCTGGTGTCGGGTTGCACTCTCAGACAGTGAAGGTATTACTCCTACATTCATCACAGGTAGCTAGCTAGCTGCCGTTATTATCGTTTCCAGGGTGGATACGGTTATACTCTATCATAATTTGAATAACATTTTTATATTTAGTGTTTACCAATGGAGTCTTTCATTTCTTTATTCGCCATGTCTGACAGAACAGAACATTTATTACTTTCAGCCCACTATCCGTGGCATATGAAGTTCAATTTACAATATTATGTAAATACCTGCATGGTTGTAGGACAAATGGCTGTACATATGTTCATACTAACTCAAAAATATTGTGTTAAGGGTAGAGGGGAGTATTTGCTCATCTAGTGGCCCGTACCTTAGCATTCACCACCACCGCAGTTATTCTCACATGGGTTACAAATACACTTGAGCTTCGTGGACGCTGTCTACAGACAATGACACACTGGCTGCGGGGACATACGGATTATATCTCCTAGTGAAGTAATGGAGTGACTTACAGCATTACGTTACAAACCGGCAGATAATCCGTAATTCCAAGCTTTGAGAGGGTACGTTTTGATGTTACCCTTTGTTATTGTCAGAATACAGACGAATGAAGTAACAAACAATAGAAACTGATGTCATCCTACGTTCAGATGACGTATGTTACCAGTTGTGACGTCATCAACTTCTGTCCAATTTTAACGCATAGCAGAAAACAGATATACTATCAACAACTAGTTAAATATATTCATTTAATTATATATTCAGGAATACATCGGTTAAAGGACGACTTCACCCGGAGGCTGCTAACCACAGTACCGCACCCCACAGGAGTGGTGATCACAGGCACATTAGGTGCAGCGAACCATGACGTGAACCAGGTAACATTTGCTAACATTTAAGACATAAATATTCAACAATATCTGCACCTACTGCTTATTGAGTCAGTAACACAAACATGCGGTAGACAATACTAGATCAGTGACAGCCTGCAACGCAGTAATACAAGCAAGTCGATTGCATCCTGTTACAGCCAAGGAAAAAGTAGACTGCCAGTAGACTCGGCCTTTGTTTAATGGGAACATAAGCCCCCAAATGACTTTGTTAGACAATCATACGCTATTGTATAACAAATTCAGTGACGTCAGTTAGGTCAGGTGTCCTGCTTTACTAAAAAATATATTACGTTTTAGAAGTAACTCTGTGAGGAAAAACATATTTGAGAGGAAAAATACAAATATTCAATGCAAAAATAACAGACAACTATTTTGTGCACAAAGGTTACACTGCAAGCAATAGGTATGTCTGACTAAGGTATGTCCAGTATGTCCATCGATAAAAATTAAACATAACTACTAAAACTCTCGAATCCCGACCTCCTTGCTTTTATGTATCGTGTAAAACCAAGTAACGTATGGTTAGGACATCGTTAATTCTTTGATTTAATGTATTCGTTCCGTTTGTATCGAACTACGCATAACACGATATAACTCAATAGTCCACATAAACTGGGCCTGTTTATGTATGGTCGACCATGTGACTTAAATAAATCGAACTCCGTAGGTTTTGTTTAATAATACGCGTTAACTATTATATGGGGAATTATATGTTTATCCCTTTTCAATAAAGCCAGATTCCTCCCAGATTTGCTCAACCCTGATACAATGCGTCCTTTCTTCCAACTGATGGGTTATATTGGCGGAGAACCCCATGAATAACGCGTGACGTCAAATTACGGAGCGCGGTCAATATATGAACTTCCGTTTCTACAGGTAGTTGCCATGACTGAATGGCCCTGTACAAGAGTGCTGGAGGAAGATATGACGAGTAACCGTGATATCGACCTTTCTACTACACCCTAGAGAGGAAGTTACAAAAGATTATTTCACAGAGTTTTGTATTCAAATGCCTGCTTTGCATTCTCACTGACAAAGTGTTTCCAACCAGGTAGAAAAGCAAGATAAATATTTGTAGAAAATATATACTCATGTAGATTGGCACGGGTGGTTCAACAGTCAAAGGCGTCGCTATTCGCAGTGTAGAGTTGTGTCGCTTTGGTACCCCGTGATCCCATGATCGAAGGTTTGAACCCTCGTTGTCGCCGATTATGTTTCAAGACTTGTCAGCATCGTACCCGTTCTCTTTGAATTCACCAACGCCGTAGCGTCTTAGATCTGCATCTCAACAGCCTTTCCTCTGGCAGCATTAAGTTAACACGCTGTGGTATAACTGGAATACTGCTTAAAGCTACCCGTGAAGGTCCGGGTTAGAATATTAATCTTCAGTAACCCATGCTTATCGTAAGAGGCGACTAACGGAATCGGGTGGTCAGGCTCACTGACTTGGTTGACACAGTCATGTCATCGGTTCCATATTGCACAGATCGATGCTCATGCTGTTGGTCACTGGATTGTATTGTCCAGACTCGATTATTTACAGACCGCCGCCATATAGCTGGAATATTGCTGAGTGCGGCGTAAAACTAAACTCACTCACTCACTCACTGCTTAAAGCGGCGTTAAACCCAAACTCACTCTTTCTGTATAGGACATGGGTAGAAAACATTTAGACGACTAATTGTGAGTTTTAAAACTTCATGCTTATCACAGAAATCATTCCACATAGGCAAGTCAAGTTAAAGTCCTCTTGGACCTGCCTCATTTACAGTAAAAACCTGTACTGAGATATGCATATGATGGCTCCATGAAAAACACATACATAGTACTTGATGATGCTTTACATGAAACAGGGTATATCAACAGATTGGTCATCCTGGCTCAAAATACAGTTTCAGTCAGCATTGACTTGTCTTTCCCGATCGACTGAATATTTTGTATGAGTTATAATGGCCATTCCTGTCTTTTCTTAAACGACTTCTAATCCTGTCACCTGACCTGTATGTAATCTACACTCATCATGTACTGTCTGTCGACATGACAACTACCACGACGTCTAACATGTTGTGAAGTAAAGGGCTTTAAATGATATTGACAATATCGATTAAAACCATGACATGTTTACATACACTAACATTCCTTAACATTTTCTTTATGTATCTGATAAATATATCATATCAGTATAAGGTAACCATAGTGATACCAGACACCAGACCAGTCTGGATATAAGTAGGGTCTGTTTCCCAGCTACAGAGATCTAAAGAAGTGATAAACAGCAACACAAGGATTGTGGACATGGTTTGGTAAAATACGTTATATTGTAAGACACATGTACAATCAAGGCGTTGGAGAGGACCTCAAGTAGGTTTTCAGTTAAAACAATATGAGTAGGAGTGTTCAAAGTCAGGTGTCTATTAATAATACTGAGAGATTTGCATTGTTATATGATGTTCTGGGTGACGTTTGAAAATGTTGAATTTAATTTTTAATGCACATTAAATGAGTACATGTTACGTATATCTAACCAACACAAAGATTGATATTCACCTGAATAACAAAGTGTTGTATATACCTGACCAACAAAGCATGCATATACCTGACCAACAAAGTTTGGTATATTCCTGACCAACAAGGATTGGTATATTCCTGACCAACAAAGTTTGGTATATACCTGACCAACAAAGTTTGGTATATACCTGACCAACAAAGTGTTTTATATACATGACCAACAAAGTTTGGTATATTCCTGACCAACAAAGTTTGGTATATACCTGACCAACAAAGTTTGGTATATTCCTGACCAACAAAGTTTGGTATATTCCTGACCAACAAAGATTGGTATATACCTGACCAACAAAGTTTGGTATATTCCTGACCAACAAAGCATGGCATATACCTGACCAACAAAGATTGGTATATACCTGACCAACAAAGTTTGGTATATTCCTGACCAACAAAGATTGGTATATACCTGACCAACAAAGTTTGGTATATACCTGACCAACAAAGTTTGGTATATACCTGACCAACAAAGTGTTTTATATACCTGACCCATAATATACCTTGACTTACAAAGTGCTTATATATACCAGACCAACAAAAAGTGTTTGGTATATACCTGACTAACAAAGTTTGGTATATACCTGATTAACAAAGTTTGGTATATACCTGACCAACAAAGTGTTTTATATACCTGACCAACAAAGTGTTTTATATATACCAGACCAATACCTGACCAACAAAGTTTGGTATATACCTGACCAACAAAGTTTGGTATATACCTGACTAACAAAGTTTGGTATATACCTGACCAACAAAGTCTGGTATATACCTGACCAACAAAGTGTTTTATATACATGACCAACAATGTTTGGTATATTCCTGACCAACAAAGATTGGTATATACCTGACTAACAAAGTTTAGTATATACCTGACTAACAAATTAAAGTCTGGTATATACCTGACCAACAAAGTGTTTTATATACATGACGAACAAAGTGTTTTATATACCTGACCAAGAAATGGTGGTATATCCCTGACTAAGAAAGATTGGTATATACCTGACCAACAAATTAAAGTCTGGTATATACCTGACCAACAAAGTGTGGTATATACCTGACCAACAAAGGGTTTTATATGCATGACGAACAAAGTGTTTTATATACCTGACCAAGAAATGGTGGTATATACCTGACTAACAAAGTGACCTGACTAAACAAAGTGTGGTATATACCTGACCAACAAAGTTTGGTATATTGACCAACAAAGGGTTTTATATGCATGACGAACAAAGTGTTTTATATACCTGACCAAGAAATGGTGGTATATCCCTGACTAACAAAGTGTGGTATATACCTGACCAACAAAGTGTTGGTATATACCTGACCAACAAAGTGTGGTATATACCTGACCAACAAAGGGTTTTATATACATGACGAACAAAGTGTTTTATATACCTGACCAAGAAATGGTGGTATATTCCTGACTAACAAAGTGTTGTATATACCTGACCAACAAAGTGTTGTATATACCTGACCAACAAAGTGTTGTATATACCTGACCAACAAAGTGTTTTATATACATGACCAACAAAGTGCTTTATATACATGACCAACAAAGTGTTTTATATACCTGACCAAGAAATGGTGGTATATTCCTGACTAACAAAGTGTGGTATATACCTGACCAACAAAGTGTTTTATATACCTGACCTCGTTCGTTTGTGCACCGAAATATTTGTAGTACATTTAACAAAAAGACAAACTCCCCGGGATTGAATATGTGGACATGTACATTCCATTGTCACATGACCTACAAACTGTAGCAGCGCCACCTTGTGAGAGGGTATCATTCTCTGATCCAGTTTGAAGTTTTGCGCTATCAATAGTGTTGAACAATAGAGGAGGTTGTCTTACAAGGATGTGTTCTGCTTGAGATGCTGCATACATCTGACGACTTCTGTAGAGCCGTGTGACATCTCGCTGTATCGTAATACAATACTTCCTTCCCTATTATATTTAACTTTTGAATGGGGTAGTCACGAACATGTTTACCTCACACTGGGGACGTAATAAGGTTTGAGTTTAAGCGCTTCAGAAATATTACAAATTCTTTATGGCGATGTTTGGTTGATTTGGTGATACACTGATAAGGACACCATATCGAGATTAGGACTAAGACCAAATTTCATTTATCAGAAGGCAACAAGTGCAGTGTTCTACGAACCAGTTTTCAAAAACAGATATTCGATTTGAAGATTATGAGACTTCCAGTGACTGTTCAATCATTATGGAACTAATTGTAAACTGTAAATAAAACTTGCAAATTAAATGTGTTATTGCAGCACAACTTGTACGGTACTTCCTTCATGTGAAATGGTTTGATCGGATAGTCCAGTAACTATCAAAATATTGTGAAAGATGTGTTTCCAAAATGACTAATGAGGTAGCACATGTGTACATGCTCTAGGCAGTGTATGCATGTAGGTCTGACCACCTCTGTGTACTGTGTGTAGGATCACAGAGACAGTCCTGTCTTTTTGACGTACAACAAGATAAATCACCACCTGGCTGACGTGCAAAGACGGGATAATATATGTATCTATGAATGTGTGCATGATACTGTTCTGCTGGCGGTATTAATGTTAAGAAAGGAAGAAGGTAAGTTGATATGTGGACAGTATGGAGTTCGCAGTGAGCAGCAGACTGCATCAGTTTACCTAGCTGAGTTGTTATTATGCTTGACGTCCTGTGACGAACGCCATAGAAACTGTATTAATGACTGAACGTCTGTATCGTAATCAAAGTACCTACCCAGAATATGAATACAGTTAATCAATTTAAGAACTCACCTGTGTGACGTCACAGCGCCGTGGGGGAAACCCTCCCTTGTCACTCAGGGCAGCTGCAAAATGAAATAGAAAACATAAACGAGTGTGTTAAAGATGCGATAGAAAGTGACAGAAATCACGTCCATGTTACAGGTGCACTCCAAACTATTATAATCGGCCGGAGTTACAGAAGCATCATTTGACTCAGACCAAATGCATTCCGGGTACTTTGAAGCTTTTCAGTATAAGTTGCTGTGTCGAGAGCATCCAGATAGAGAAGGATATCGCCAGCACGGGTTTACCGGAAGTATCTGGACAGAGGAGAGATATCACCAGCATTGGTTTACCGGAAGTAACTGGACAGAGGAGAGATATCACCAGCATTGGTTTACCGGAAGTATCTGGACAGAGGAGAGATATTACCAGCATTGGTTTACCGGAAGTATCTGCACAGAGGAGAGATATCACCAGCATTGGTTTACCGGAAGTATCTGGACAGAGGAGAGATATCGCCAGCATTGGTTTACCGGAAGTATCTGGACAGAGCAGAGATATTACCAGCATTGGTTTACCGGAAGTATCTGGGGTTTACAGGAGTATCTGATATTACCAGCATTGGTTTACCGGAAGTATCTGGACAGAGGAGAGATATTGCCGGAAGTATCTGGTTTAGAGGAGATATTACCAGCATTGGTTTACCGGAAGTATCTGTTGTGTCGAAATGGAGGAGAGATATCACTAACATTGAATAAACTGGACTGTCGAGGTAGAGGAGAGATGTCACTAACATTTAGCAAACTAGAGCGTCTTGATAGCGGAGAGATGTCACTAACATTTAGCAAACTAGAGGGTCTTGATAGCGGAGAGATGTCACTAACATTTAGCAAACTAGAGGGTCTTGATAGCGGAGAGATGTCACTAACATTTAGCAAACTAGAGCGTCTTGATAGCGGAGAGATGTCACTAACATTTAGCAAACTAGAGCGTCTTGATAGCGGAGAGATGTCACTAACATTTAGCATACTAGAGTGTCTTGATAGCGGAGAGATGTCACTAACATTTAGCAAACTAGAGGGTCTTGATAGCGGAGAGATGTCACTAACATTTAGCATACTAGAGTGTCTTGATAGCGGAGAGATGTCACTAACATCTAGCAAACTAGAGGGTCTTGATAGCGGAGAGATGTCACTAACATTTAGCAAACTAGAATGTCTTGATAGCGGAGAGATGTCACTAACATTTAGCAAACTAGAGCGTCTTGATAGCGGAGAGATGTCACTAACATTTAGCAAACTAGAGCGTCTTGATAGCGGAGAGATGTCACTAACATTTAGCAAACTAGAGCGTCTTGATAGCGGAGAGATGTCACTAACATTTAGCAAACTAGAATGTCTTGATAGCGGAGAGATGTCACTAATATTTAGCAAACTAGAGCGTCTTGATAGCGGAGAGATGTCACTAACATTTAGCAAACTAGAGTGTCTTGATAGCGGAGAGATGTCACTAACATTTAGCAAACTAGAGCGTCTTGATAGCGGAGAGATGTCACTAACATTTAGCGTACTAGAGTGTCTTGATAGCGGAGAGATGTCACTAACATTTAGCAAACTAGAGCGTCTTGATAGCGGAGAGATGTCACTAACATTTAGCAAACTAGAATGACTTGATAGTGGAGAGATGTCACTAACATTTAGCAAACTAGAGGGTCTTGATAGCGGAGAAATGTCACTAACATTTAGCAAACTAGAATGTCTTGATAGCGGAGAGATGTCACTAACATCTAGCAAACTAGAGCGTCTTGATAGCGGAGAGATGTCACTAACATTTAGCAAACTAGAGTGTCTTGATAGCGGAGAGATGTCACTAATATTAATTTACCGAAATGTCTTGATAGCGGAGAGATGTCACTAACATCTAGCAAACTAGAGGGTCTTGATAGCGGAGAGATGTCACTAACATTTAGCAAACTAGAGCGTCTTGATAGCGGAGAGATGTCACTAACATTTAGCAAACTAGAGTGTCTTGATAGCGGAGAGATGTCACTAACATTTAGCAAACTAGAATGTCTTGATAGCGGAGAGATGTCACTAACATCTAGCAAACTAGAGGGTCTTGATAGCGGAGAGATGTCACTAACATTTAGCAAACTAGAGCGTCTTGATAGCGGAGAGATGTCACTAATATTAATTTACCGAAATGTCTTGATAGCGGAGAGATGTCACTAACATCTAGCAAACTAGAGTGTCTTGATAGCGGAGAGATGTCACTAACATTTAGCAAACTAGAGCGTCTTGATAGCGGAGAGATGGCACTAATGTCTTGATTTCACTAACATCTAGCAAACTAGTCTTGATAGCGGAGAGATGTCACTAACATTTAGCAAACTAGAGGGTCTTGATAGCGGAGAGATGTCACTAACATTTAGCAAACTAGAGTGTCTTGATAGCGGAGAGATGTCACTAACATCTAGCAAACTAGAGGGTCTTGATAGCGGAGAGATGTCACTAACATTTAGCAAACTAGAGCGTCTTGATAGCGGAGAGATGTCACTAACATTTAGCAAACTAGAGGGTCTTGATAGCGGAGAGATGTCACTAACATTTAGCAAACTAGAATGTCTTGATAGCGGAGAGATGTCACTAACATCTAGCAAACTAGAGGGTCTTGATAGCGGAGAGATGTCACTAACATTTAGCAAACTAGAGCGTCTTGATAGCGGAGAGATGTCACTAATATTAATTTTCCGAAATGTCGAGATAGAGGACAGATATGTCACTAACATTGTTTAACGAAGTGTCGAAATAGGGGAGAGATATCACCGGCATTGCTGAAACAGGAGCGTCGAAATGGAGGAAAGGTGTCACTAACATTGATTTAACGAAATGAGGAGATAGAGGAGATATATCACTAACACTGAATAAACTGGACTGTCCAGGTAGAGGGGTGATGTCACTAACATTGATTTTCCTAAATGTCGAGATAGAGGAGAGATGACACATTTAGTTTTATCGAAATGTCAGCATACAGGAGGAGTCTGAGTAATCTCACTTTTTATGGTTTGGTGACTAAACTATCAACGACCTCAGTGACTCGGTCCTATACGATGCTTCACGAACACTCGTTAACGTTAGTGTTTGCAATATACAGGACAAATAACGTTCTGTGGACGATCCATCAGCGTATATTTACAGAACATTGTTGTAAGATACGTCGTTAGACACACCTTTCGTAACCCAGACAGATGTTGACAGACTCCAGCTGAACTCTGATATACTGACAGACATTGACATCTATATACCTGATCACAATCACACACATGCAAAACATACACATCCGTGTGTGTGAATGTGTGTCTTCTCTGGAGATTTTAGGTTTAGTTCTTTGTTAGTTATACACCGGCGGCGTTGCTTGGTGAACTCTAATTGGAAATGAGGATTGCGACATTGATAAAAGTCTAAATAAACCGCGGTATCCGTCGTTTGATCGTAATAATTATATCATAACAGATGTTATCGATCCATGGAAATACTTTATGATCAATACATTATTTATTTTGCCAGTTTACCTATTATTTATCATAGCGCTTCATTTACGAATGAGGTCAACATGGCGAAGCTCAATCACGTCCAAATATGCCTTACCTTAATGCTTAATGCTAGCTGATGAAAGGAGCGTTCCTCGACTATATAGAAGGTGTTCCTAAACTCATATGCAATGAGTACGTGTTCCTAATGCAAGGCTAAGCATGTTCATTGTATGAATGTATATAACTTTTCATAAGGTAATGCCTGCCAGCAAATGTTCGACTCATTCATACAGTCGTGGTTATGCATTGAGTTGTGTCATACGCTCTTACACTCAATAGAAATACTTTAGTCAAGGTCATGAGCGGCGTTACTGCAAGCAATACAAAAGCACAACGCACAAAACGACATACGCAAATGTCCTGAAGACACAATACTGTACGTTAATCAACATATATCAAGATAGACGAGAGTGTAACGGTGCCGGATTTTGTGTTGCCGTCGGCTCACGCTGCTGTGATCATTATATTACATAGTCCTATATACCGTGAGACGGGCTTGTAAATGTGGTGGAGGTACTCATGTTACGACGTTTATTGTCCCGGGCTAAGTCTGTGACAACAATAGCTCTCAAGCTACTGAACGCTGATGTGTTTGATGTACTTATGGTACCTATAGACTCAGATATATGTACGGGACAATTGTAAAACATTACGATTGTCATTCCGACAAATATCATGGCAATAACATGTCAACATTATGTGTGTCGCTCTCTGGGATAAGGGACATACTTGTGTGTTGGGATAATATAGATCTCCCTTGGGATAATATAGAAGTCCCTTGTTAGTAATGGACCTGTGTTGGACAGAAACACGTGTGTAGCACCGAAAATTATTTTTTGGGGGGTGAGAACACGGTGACTCCTACACCCTGATCTCTTCTACACCCTGATGACATCTCCACCCTGATGTCTTCTACACCCTGATGACATCTACACCCTGATGTCTCCTATACCCTGAAGACATCTACACCCTGGTTCTTCCTACACCCTGATGACTTCTACACCCTGATTCTTCCTACGCCCTGATGACATCTACACCCTGATGTATCCTACACCCTGATTCTTCCTACACCCTGATGTCCCCTACACCCTGGTTCTTCCTACACACTGATGACATCTACACCCTGATGTCTCCTACACCCTGATTCATCCTACATCCTGATGACATCTACACCCTGGTTCTTCCTACACCCTGATGACATCTGCACCCAGGTGTCTCCTACACCCTGATTCTTCCCACACTCTGATGGCATCTGCACCCTGATGTCCCCTACACCCTGGTTCTTCCTACACACTGATGACATCTACACCCTGATGTCGCCTACACCCTGATTCATCCTACATCCTGATGACATCTACACCCTGGTTCTTCCTACACCCTGATGACATCTGCACCCAGGTGTCTCCTACACCCTGATTCTTCCCACACCCTGATGGCATCTACACCCTGATGTCCCCTACACCCTGGTTCTTCCTACACACTGATGACATCTACACCCTGATGTCTACTACACCCTTATTCTTCCTACACCCTGATGACATCTACACCCTGATGTATCCTACACCCTTATTCTTCCTACACCCTGATGTCTCCTACACCCTGATGATCTTCCTACACCCTGATGACATCTACACCCTTATTCTTCCTACACCCTGATGACATCTACACCCTGATGTATCCTACACCCTTATTCTTCCTACACCCTGATGTCCCCTACACCCTGATTCTTCCTACACCCTGATGACATCTACACCCTGATGTCTCCTACACCCTGATTCATCCTACAACCTGATGACATCTACACCCTGGTTCTTCCTACACCCTGATGACATCTGCACCCAGGTGTCTCCTACACCCTGATTCTTCCCACACCCTGATGGCATCTACACCCTGATGTCCCCTACACCCTGGTTCTTCCTACACACTGATGACATCTACACCCTGACGTCTACTACACCCTGATTCTTCCTACGCCCTGATGACATCTACACCCTGATGTCTCCTACTCCCTGAAGACATCTACACCCTGATGTCTCCTACACCCTGATTCTTCCTACACCCTGAGGACATCTACACCCTGGTGTCTCCTACACCCTGATGACATCTACACCCTGATGTCTCCTACACCCTGATTCTTCCTACATCCTGATGTCTCCTACACCCTGATGACATCTACACCCTGATGTCTCCTACACCCTGATTATTCCTACACCCTGACATCAGCTACACCCCGATGTCTTCTACACCCTGATGTCTCCTACATCCTGGTTCTTCCTACACCCCCCTGATGACATCTACACCCTGATGTATCCTACACCCTGCTGTCTCCTACACCCTGATGACATCTGCACCCTGATGTCTCCTACACCCTGATTCTTCCTACACCCTGATGACATCCTTCACCCTGGTGTCTGCTACACCCGGTGTCTCCTACACCCTGATATCATCTACACCCTGATGTCTCCTACACCCTGATGACATCTACACCCTGATGTCTCCTACACCCTGATTCTTCCTACATCCTGATGTCTCCTACACCCTGATGACATCTACACCCTGATGTCTCCTACACCCTGATTATTCCTACACCCTGACATCAGCTGACATGTGCACTCCTACATCCTGGTTCTTCCTACACCCCCTGATGACATCTACACCCTGATGTATCTACACCCTGCTGTCTCCTACACCCTGATATCATCTGCACCCTGATGTCTCCTCCCCTGACTTCCTACCCCTGATGACATCTACACACCCGGTGTCTCCTACACCCTGATATCATCTACACCCTGATGTCTCCTACACCCTGATGACATCTACACCCTGATGTCTCCTACACCCTGATTCTTCCTACATCCTGATGTCTCCTACACCCTGATGACATCTACACCCTGATGTCTCCTACACCCTGATTATTCCTACACCCTGATGTCTCCTACACCCTGATGACATTTACACCATGATGTCTCCTACACCCTGATTATTCCTACACCCTGATGTCATCTACACCCTGGTGTCTCCTACACCCTGATATCATCTACACCCTGATGACATCTACACCCTGATGTCTCCTACATCCTAATGTCATCTACATGTCACCTACACCGTCCATGCACCACCTAAACTTTGAAGTCTCCTATCGCCTTAGGGCTTCCACAGTGCGATGACCCTAGGCCTAGAGATTCCTTTTTCCGTCTTATTAATTATAAACAGGGATAAAGCTACATGTTGTTTCATACATGCTAAAGGGCCACACGCGTACAGAGCTGAACATGTCGCGCATTAGCTGTAACGCAGTGTAATTAGGTTTGCCAGTTTTCAACAATTCGAGTTACTTTAAACCATCTTGTATGCTTCAATAAACACCAATGTGATGCCACATCCTAAACTGTAATCTAAACCGTAAACATAGAGCAACAACGCAGTTTCTTTTGATCGAATCAAGTAAAAAACTGCTTTAGTCAGAAAATCTGAGATTCAGTCAAACTTAAGGTACTTAAGTAGTAACTTAAACAGTATAGTGGTATGACAATGGAGAGGCAGACTTGCCCTGGTATGTTGTCAGTAGTGCATTGCCTGTTGTTTGGGGTAGGCGTGAGACAGAGGAATGTCCTATGGGTTTCACAGCGGGACATAAGGATTCATTGAATGGAAGCCTTCTTCAATACATCATGATAAAGATGACAATAAACGGGAACAGTAGCCAATCCAGGGCAGGAGAGATGTCTCTGGTGTGATCCCAATGCCTTCCTGTCAATCACAGGCCATAACAAAGACCACTCTGGTCCAGAAAACTGACCTTGACGAGCTTGATCTCACCGACACCGTTGTTGTCGTTGTACATCATTGCTGTCACTCAGACCGTATCGAGAAGGTTTTCAAACGGTCCCCTGTTGCGTGCAATATTTGCATTGTCATCTGGTTTACTACAACGAGAGGTAAACTTGGTACAACTAAATGATTGTCTGCAAACGCATTTTACAACCGGGTTGTGATAGGTAAACACATTCTCCTTGAAGCAAGGACATGCATGACAATGATTCTAGCTAGTTCCTGGTTGGGTGTAATGTATCTTGGGGTATAGTATTCAGTCGACTGTTCCTGGAAAACCACAACACCAGGAAGTCGTGTCAACTCTCAACCATGTCAGAGTGTATAGCACACCCAACTGCCACTAGACCGCCACTACACCAGGAAGACGTGTCAACTATCAACCATGTCAGAGTGTATAGCACACCCAACTGTCACCAGACCGCCACTACACCAGGAAAATATGCCAACTCTCAACCAAGTCAGAGTGTATAGCACACCCAACTGTCACCAGACCGCCACTACACCAGGAAGACGTGTCTACTCTTAACCATGTCAGAGTGTATAGCAGACCCAACTGTCACCAGACCGCCACTACACCAGGAAAATATACCAACTCTCAACCATGTCAGAGTGTTTAGCACACCCAACTGCCACCAGACCGCCACTACACCAGGAAGACGTGTCAACTCTCAACCATGTCAGAGGGTATAGCAGACCCAACTGTCACCAGACTGCCGCTACACCAGGGAGACGTGCCAACTCTCAACCATGTCAGAGTGTATAGCACATCCAACTGCCACCAGACCGCCACTACACCAGGAAGACGTGCCAACTCTCAACCATGTCAGAGTGTATAGCACACCCAACTGCCACCAGACCGCCACTACACCAGGAAGACGTGCCAACCTTCAACCATGCCAGAGTGTATAGCACACCCAACTGTCACCAGACCGCCACTACACCAGGAAGACGAACCATGTCAGAGGTGTATAGCACACCCAACTGTCACCAGACCGCCACTACACCAGGAAGACGAACCATGTCAGAGTGTATAGCACACCCAACTGCCACTAGACCGCCACTACACCAGGAAGACGTGTCAACTATCAACCATGTCAGAGTGTATAGCACACCCAACTGTCACCAGACCGCCACTACACCAGGAAAATATGCCAACTCTCAACCAAGTCAGAGTGTATAGCACACCCAACTGTCACCAGACCGCCACTACACCAGGAAGACGTGTCTACTCTTAACCATGTCAGAGTGTATAGCAGACCCAACTGTCACCAGACCGCCACTACACCAGGAAAATATACCAACTCTCAACCATGTCAGAGTGTTTAGCACACCCTAACTGCCACCAGACCGCCACTACACCAGGAAGACGTGTCAACTCTCAACCATGTCAGAGGGTATAGCAGACCCAACTGTCACCAGACTGCCGCTACACCAGGGAGACGTGCCAACTCTCAACCATGTCAGAGTGTATAGCACATCCAACTGCCACCAGACCGCCACTACACCAGGAAGACGTGCCAACTCTCAACCATGTCAGAGTGTATAGCACACCCAACTGCCACCAGACCGCCACTACACCAGGAAGACGTGCCAACCTTCAACCATGCCAGAGTGTATAGCACACCCAACTGTCACCAGACCGCCACTACACCAGGAAGACGAACCATGTCAGAGTGTATAGCAGACCCAGCTGTCACCAGACCGCCACTACACCAGGAAGACGAACCATGTCAGAGTGTATAGCACACCCAACTGTCACCAGACCGCCACTACACCAGGAAGACGAACCATGTCAGAGTGTATAGCAGACCCAACTGTCACCAGACCGCCACATCACCAGTAAGACGTGCCAACTCTCAACCATGTCAGAGAGTATAGCAGACCCAACTGTCACCAGACCGCCACTACACCAGGAAGACCTGCCAACTCTCAGCCATGTCAGGGCCAACTGGTTGCCTTCATCACAGAATGGCACACTGCCATACAACAGAACGTGGTGGAGTATACACAAAGCCATTACTGGACGTATAGCCAACACTCCAACCATTGATGTCCCCGTGGAGCTCCAGTCTCCACAAATTTGATAATTTCCACCATCAAATTTCATAATATTTGTTGACCTTCATTCCCCTTCTGTTTGGCCAAGAGACTCTACATCGACCTCCTTTTCCTCTCTAATCCGTGGGGCGGTGGGGTAGCCCAGTGGTTAAAGCGTTGGCTCGTCACGCCGAAGACCCGGGTTCGAATCCCCACATGGATACAATGTGTGAAGCCCATTTCTGGTGTCCCCGCCGTGATGTTGCTGGAATATTGCTAAAAGCAGCGTAAAACCAAACTCAGTCAGTCAGTCTCTAATCCGTCCTCCCCTCTAACCACTCAAACTGTATTATGTATAATTGAACGTTGTCAAACAACATACAACAGTGTGTGTTTGTGTTGACAGCAGTTGACTGGACATTGTCGACCAGTTATTGCCATCATACCTTTAGTATTTAGTAAACAGGTGATCGGAGCGGGTTCATTGACGTTAACTACAGTTTGTCGATAGTAGCAGTGTTAGTCTTGTTGATGATGGTGTCGGTTATTCATATATGTTACTAAGTTAGGACCTCGTGCCACAGAGCGGACTTAGCGTTATGATTAAAACTTCACTATAAAGCGTGATTGTTTTTGGTGTATAAGTAATGATTGGAGTCTAGCATTCAAAAGTCTGTTGATAACATTAGTGAACGAGAACAGCGTTGTTACGGCAACGAGAATCAGTTATTTCGGGAAGGGCGCACCTTACGACCATGACTGTATTGGAATGCAGGTTTACATTCATGACAAGGCGTTGACAACTCCACCCAGTGTCCCCCTCCACTGCCTATAACGCCACAACCTACAGATTGATCCTGTGGATCGAGACACAAAGGACGCCATATAAATCGGGTGAGTCAAAGCAGACCTCTCCATAACAGTGATCAATTATATAGGCTACGTATTATGATCGCTCGCCCATGGGTTGTCAAAGCAGATAACAACAGCACCATACGCTAGGTGTAGTCAAACACTCGCCTACAATATCAACATCAAATGAAAGATAGCTGACAGGGGCCTGATGTGAAAGATCAATAAAAAGATGCAATAATAATTCATGAAATATGGCAGTGAAAGGAATAATATGATGACCGAATTTTGTGAGCAATTTGTACTGGGTTTTATGTCAGAGTAGAAGTCATTTAGGAGTGCAGATGTCAGTATCGCTTAGGGCGAATCATGTATACAGTGACAGAAGCACCGAACACCAACATGCCACCATGTAACATGTTGTCAGTATCGTCATGGGGGAACACCTCACATTGTGTAAGGCATACAGGTTGCGAGATGCATACACTTGCTTGTTGTGAGATGCATACAGGTCCTTGTTGTGAGATGCATAACAGTGATTGGTGTGAGATGCATAACAGTGATTGGTGTGAGATGCATAACAGTGATTGTCTGAGATGCATAGAGGTCCTTGTTGTGAGATGCATAGAGGTCCTTGTTGTGAGATAGATATAGGTCCTTGTTATGAGATGCATACAGGTCCTTGTTGTGAGATGCATACAGGTCCTTGTTGTGAGATGCATAGGGGTCCTTGTTGTGAGATACATACCAGTGATTGGTGTGAGATGCATACAGGTCCTTGTTGTGAGATACATACCAGTGATTGGTGTGAGATGCATACAGGTCCTTGTTTTCTAGGTCTGAGAGCCAAATCATATGCACAGGAAACACCACAGATGAATGAAATCATGTGAGTGGTACACAGAAACACATGTCATATTCAGTATGGCGGAGGTCTGAGTGTGTCATGACATTATACAATAACGCGTGTGAGGCAACAGGTTATAAATAAGGACCCCACGGTCTTTCTTTTGGGCTTCAGCAAGGGACGTGTATGACCATCGACCTTCCGCTCTATCCACTTAAACCCGGAGGTTTCCTAACAGGAGTGAGACACCTATCTTGTGAAATATGTGTCTTCGGTGTTCGGTACTTGTCTTGGGTGCGAATTATATGTCCTAGGTTGAGGTGCATGTGTGATATATCTCCCAAATGGGACACAAATGCCCTGGGTTTGAGTTATATAACATTCGTGTTCATTACGTGTGAGACAAGTATGTCCTAGATGTGGCGAATTCAAGGTTGGTCCTTGTTATATTCCCTTATCAGTACTATGAAGGAAGAGTATGTGGTTACGCGAGAGAGATTACCGTCTAAGACTCTCTTTTCTGTTTAACTGCACAACCTGTCAAATCGGCGTTAAACCAACCTCACTCACTCAATCACTCACTCACTCCTGGACATTGAGTAGGTATCACTGCAGATATCTGCATCTAGGTGTGAGACAGACGTACGGTAGATAAACAGAGAGATCTGGATGCTCGACATTAAACACATTAGACCCGTGCATCTTGGTATGTTTAGTGTGAGATACAAATTCTGGGTGTGAGATGTACGTTTTGTGTGAGACACACGTGCTAAGTGTGAGATGAACAATTCTGGGAGTGAAATGTACATGTTTAGTGTGACCTGCACATGTGTGTGAGTTGTTAATTATATGTGTGAAATGTACATGTTGTGTGTGGGATGCACATTCTGGATGTGAGATGTACATGTTGTGTGTGTTCTGTAATGGATGAAATATGTCACATATATCCAGTGTCCGAGGTAATATACCATTCCAAAGGAGGAGTTAATTAATCTCTGTAAGGGATAAATGTATGTAGGCATGTGAGGTAACCTTCCCAAAAGTTGAAATGATATATCGATATCTGTTCAAGGTATGAAATATAATCTGTCTGCCCTGTTTATTGGGTAATAATCATCTCCTGCTTATGTGAATGTATACCTGTCCTTGGCGTGAAGTGATATACCTCTACCAGGTATGAACTAATATAACTGTCTTATGTATAGAGTAACAAACCTCTACCAGGTATGAACCAATATACCTCTCCTGGGTATGAACTAACAGACCTCTACCAGGTATGAACTATTGTACCTGTCTTAGGTATGAAGTAACAGACCTTTACCAGGCATGAACCAATATACCTGTCTTATGTATAGAGTAACAAACCTCTACCAGGTATGAACTATTATACCTGTCCTGGGTATGAACTAAAAGAAATCTACCAGGTATGAACTAACAAACCTCTACCAGGTATGAACTAACATACCTCTCTTATGTATAGAGTAACAAACCTCTACCAGGTATGAACTAGTGTACCTGTCGTAGATATGAACTAACAAACCTCTACCAGGTATGAACTATTGTACCTGTCCTGGGTATGAACTAACAAACCTCTACCAGGTATGAACTATTGTACCTGTCGTAGGTATGAAGCAACAGACCTCTACCAGGTATGAACCAATATACCTGTCTTAGGTATAGAGTAATAAACCTCTACCAGGTACGAACTACTGTACCTGTCCTGGGTATGAACTAACAAACCTCTACCAGGTATGAACTATTGTACCTGTCGTAGGTATGAAGTAACAGACCTCTACCAGGTATAAACTAATATAGCTGGCCAATGCATACCTAACCTGCGAGGTAAAACTGACGACCCGCGAGTGTATTAAGTGATAAAGACTCCGAGAGGAAGTGGCAGTGAAAGCGGACATCTGACTCTGACGTGTGACATGAAAAGACATATTCGGGAAACAAGATGTCAAATATACGTCACGTGACGAATGTAACAGTAAATCTGTCAAAATGAAGCATTGCCTATCTTACACAGTGAACGTAAAAACCTGTAGTTTCTGAAAGGTATATATTATATTTATCAAAATTATATATTTCTTCCACAATCATAGTTCCCATATCCACGTATACTACCTTTACGGATGAACGTGAAGCTCGACATACTGCTCCCTAAGTGACTAAATGTACATAAGTTGTGATAGGAGGCAAATGCGTGATATTCCTACGACAACCCTCAATAGGTGGGTTCCATGTCACCACCCTTCAGTGCCCACCTGTAAAACCCCCGGGGCCCTGTGGACGGACCGAGTGTACAGGTTTGGGGTATGAAGGATGAAAAAGGCATAAAGCTCCCCGGGGCTGACGTAGAACAATGGTACAAAATTACATGGTTTCCCTGTATAAACCAGGCTGGGCTTGAATACCTCGCGATGGTTCATTGAGCATTGCCTTGGAATGTTTAAGCCAAGACTCACAGACGTCTGTGGCATGTTTTTGAATTGTTTTTTCTGAAATGACATCCTTTGAGTAAGTGTCATTCCGACCATAATATCTTTATAACGTCAATATCGAGGTCAGTCCAGGTTATTTTGAAAATATTATAAATCATAAACTTACCTGAACAAATGTCACCTAATCGATACAAAGTAACTCTTAAGTTCCCAACACATTTACCCTATGAGAGACGCTGAAGAGGGTAGGTTTAGTATATGTCTCCATAGTGTTCTAGATGGGGTATGTCTCTACCTGCATCTCGACCCTACCCCCTTCTACACCTGACCACAAAGTGATTAACCTGTTCAGTTTGCACCTATAATCAAATCAATTCACTTACCTGTGTCACAACACAAAAGTATAAATCACATGAAAGCCGACCAGTCAGTCCGTGGACCTTCCAGGTATATACAGATATATCCACACAAGGAAGCGAATTAGGTTCTATGTCACATGTTTTGTGGCACTGGGTACTCCTGTCTTCATGTCTAACCCGCAGCCTTTACACTGGTGCTTCTCAGCCGGCCCTCACGCTTCACTGAGAAAATATAATCCGTTCTAAATTTCCCCCAGCTCTAAAACCGGTTCAGGCGCTACTCGCGGTGTAAGTGTACACCTCAGTAAGGTGGCGAGCTACCTGGGTCGACCTGTCCTCGTCAAGCATCCTCTCTCCTTCCAGGCTCACTGATTTCGGACGTGGTCAACTACTGGACGTTGAACACAAGTGTGTTAACTGCGACAGAGGAGACCCACGTGGTGGTCTACTAGTCGATACTATCGGCGACTCAAATCGACTGCAGTGTGCAAGACTCCGCACGTACATGTATTTGTAAAGGCTTTGTAATTAGTCAGTTACATTACGTTTAGTGTGAAAGGTTCTATTTATAACTTTGTTAACGTTGTGTCACGACAAAAAGTGACTGATTTGGATGAATGTACGACACACATATAAACCAATATTGGGACTGTTCAAGGCATCAATGACGACATTTTCCTGGAGAGAAATACGTTAGACGACTCAAAGGAACACACAGTGTGTTGAACGACGATATGTTGTAGCTGACAAACATAGCTACAACAGAACCAAACACAATCTGCCAATTTTGTCTCATTGGCCTACGTACCCTGTCGATGAAAGATCGCAGTGTAATCAACGTTAGTTGTTAATTTCCACTAACCCCGCATATATGAACAGACAACTACAAGCGCTGACATCAGTTTGAAGCCCATAGAATGTAGTGCTTTAAGTGCTCCTAGTTTCAGTTTCAAATTGCCACACTATATACATTGCATCCATTTATATCATTTATCAACGTTGTATATCAATACATTCACAATGTTTGTTTTACCTACGTCACTTGAATACACATCTTTAATTGTTTATACAGGGAACCCTCGGTAGCACGGACCCCTTCAATATGGGAAACTCCCATAGCGGGCGTCGATCCACGCATATAAAGGACTCCTCTAACTTTTACAGCTAGTTAATCCGGGAAATACTTAATTTTATCTGGAAAAAGGGTGTCCGTATTAATAGGGTTTTAATGTATATGGGTGAAGCCACGACACAATCGCTGACCAGATATCCAGGCCTCCTCCCCACTCCACCTCATCCCCCAGTGTCCCCCCACCCCAGTGTACCCCTCTCGACCACCGTTATATCCCGGGTGATCTATAGCCTAAATCCTTATGTCAACACTACTATCTCACATACAATACGGTCCAGCTTTAATAACCATATCATGCCTGTAAATGTAATATCTCCTCCACAAAGCTGGCCGCTGATTGGCTATCTGTTGTCTTCGTGGCTGTATATCTCCGTCTCTCCTCTCAACTTGCCTAACTTTCTACTTGTTTTAAATCCACTATAAAATTTATGTGTGGTCAACTAGCCACACCAATGATGAAATGTTATGACTTCCAAAGCATTGTTAAATCCTTGCACAAAGATAGGTCAAAGGGTTATGGTATATATCAAACACCCACCAAACAGTTAAAGCATTCACGTATATAGTTAACATAAACCAATCTTCTTCAAGAATCCATAGATGGAGTGTTTGTTCGGTAAGGGTTGAAAGTTGTGTACGCGATATGTAGGAATCTTAATAACAGACACGTCCTCATTCAATTCATGTTCATATATCGATCTCATATAAATGACAGTAATTGGTATAAAGGCGATGTTCATTCTTCGCTTAAACGGCTGGGCCGGTGGTATTTATACGACATTGACTACAAATCAGCCATTAAAACAGATTTCCCCGTCAAAAAGTTCTGCATGTTACGAATTCATTTCCAATCAATCATATATATTTTATCTCATCGTTAACAGAACATGTTCAGTTCAAACGAACCATCTATACATACACAACGCATTATATAACCTGTTTCTAACGAAATAGTTCTGACGTAACCAGATAGCACCAGTTGCCGGCCTCTCGACCCTACTCTGTGTTCAAGTGACTACACTCCGGGATAACCTAATAACACAACACTGTAGATAATAGCCGTGCCCCCAGGGAAGCTGGCACCACCCAAGGGAAAATGTGTGATTGACGACATACGTGGACCCGTACTAAGTAGAGCATATCCATGTTCTCCCGTTTCACTGACTGAGCTCGATGAAGTTCACCAACACAGAGATGACGGCCGGGTATTGTATTGGAAACGTCGCTGGGCGTGTCAGTGATATAGGCATAGAGCAAGGCTCAGAGCTGCGATGTTAAGCAGTGCATTGCATTTAGTGACTGTTCAACATATATATTTAACCCACATTCGTAGGTGACTTTATGCCTCGCAAGGAGATTAAACATGTTTAGATAGGGAATCGACAACTGATGTATAGAATCATACCACGTGGTGTGGTCGAGATCTGATTCGTTCACAGTGGCCTGGTTCCCTACAGTGTGTTCTGGTGAAGTGTTAAAGTAAAGTTACAATCTGCATGACTGGTTTTAATGATGTGGGGGACGTGTATTAAACTGTTCCACCTTCTCGGTATGTATTAGAACGATTGCTACTTCATGCGAATACCCTCAGGCAGTGTGTGATGTAGAAGAACATAATGTTCATCCTCGGCTCACAAGGGTGAATTATATATCCTAGAGTTTTGTCTTCTTCGTCATTTGAAGTCGAAAGACGTGAAGTGAGTGAGTGAGTTGGGTTTTACGCCGCTTTTAGCAATATTCCAGCAATATCACGGCGGGGGACACCAGGAATGGCTTTACACATTGTACCCAAGTGGGGAATCGAACACGGGTCTTCGGCGAGACGAGCGAACGCTTTAACCACTTGGCTACCCCACCGCCCTAAGACATGAAGTGACTCACTTTAATTTGAAAATTAGTTGTCAAGGGTAAAACCCCATTGTTTTGAGTAACATGTAGAACGGATTCTGGCGTGTGTTTATAAAGGTTACAACTGTATAAGTGAGTTCAAATTATAACGTTACTTGTAGCAGGATTCCAGCTATATGAGGACTTCACCCATCGCACCCATGTATGGAATCGAACCCCTGTATTCACTGTGATTAGCGAACGCTTTAACCGCTTGCTTCCACGTCCCAATACAGAACGTGTTACACTTTTCATCATATTGTGATGTTCGATCTAAAACAAGTTCCATCGGGTTTTTTAAATAGTTCCATTTGTTTAAGAATATACACCATAAGGATTAGCTTAGAATGTATAGAATAAATGATAATTGATTTGTATAGCGCGTGGTTTCCAGATTGGACATGACTGCTCAACGGCGCTTGTTGAAGTGAGCGGAAAAAAGATATGTCTTCAGATGAGTTACAAAAGAGTCTTTTGTTTGACAGTTTCTGATTTCCAGTGGTAGGGCATTCCACAGTTTTGGGGCTGCAAATAAAAGACCCACTTCGCCCATCTTTGTTTTAGTTTTAGGAACATGAAGTAGTTCATCATCGGCTGATCTTAAAGCTCTTGTGGGTTGGTAGTGATGTAACATGTCCTTAATATAGGTTGGGGAGTTTTCGTCATTTAGTGCTGAATATGTGATAGAAATAGTCTTGAAAGTGATGCGGTGCTCTACGGGTAGCCAGTGGAGTGATTTCAGGACAGGGGTGATATGGTCAGTTCTCTTGGTACCAGTCAGCATCCTCGCAGCACTGTTCTGCACTTGTTGCAGTAGTTTGATGTTAGTGGCATTGAGGAGGGCATTTCCATATTCAAAACGTGATGTGACACAGGCTTGGATAACGTTAGTCCGCAGATATGTTTGGTCATATAATTACTGTTCAGTGTTTAGTGGCGAAAACAGAAAGAATCCAACCCTACAGTTTTAACGGAGGTTAATGAAAAGAGCATTATGGTTGATCAGATTAATCTGCCAAGTGAGATAACAGACTATGTTATGGTGTGCACATCAAACGCATGTAAATATTTATAGTGTCACGTTATTATTTGTGCGTACAATGTATACGATATTCTGTATAATTCTTTACTCACGCTGATCTCCAATCGGGCATCCCCCCAAACACGGGCTTCCAATCTTTCTCGGTTCTCATATTTGCAAAAAGAAAAACATCAGATTGTTTTGAAACCGTAACTTTCGGATACATGTGCACCGATGAAACCCATGCATTTTGGTACCACGAATACCCTGGCTAGAGGTGTCAAGCGAACATCAGTTGGTGAGTGAATGTGGTTTTTTTGACGCTCTGAGCAATCCTTCATCTGTTGGATTAGATAAGCCAATATATTGTTAAGTACTGGTGAGTATTTCTTCAATCTCTACCAGCGGTTGATAGGTTGAGCAAAGTACCTACCTGATCTAAGCTCTTACGACCAGCACGGTATATTGGGGGCAAAGTCTGTAATCCCTTGGTCTCCACGTCGTTAGCTCATGCAAGCAGTGATTGTTGGTTGTGTCGGTCAAATCGTCAATCCTCCTAGTTAACCGTCTGGGAGGAGAAGACATACACACATGGAATCCTGTCTTGAGTTAAACTGCATCCAAGTCCGACACAAGCATATTCTTGGTTGAATGTAGGAGTTTGTGACATGCGCCGTGACGGTATAATATTTTATGAGCGCTTCTGGACAGAGAGTTGATTCTCGTCACGTTCCGCACCGATCCACAATGCACCGCCTTAAAGGCACACTATCACGCCACACCTCTCTAAAAATCAATATTGCATTTCTCTCATTAATATTAACTATCATCCCCCAGCGAAGCTACCATATAATTTATTCCGGAAAAAATTATGTATTGAAATTACAGTATGAAATTAAAAAGTTCGAATGAATTAATGTAACGTTGCAATAAATCGACTTTCGCGCCCTCTACCGATCGAACTTTATTTCAAGCGAACCCCATAGAGTTATGTCCCTAGTAACGCTCTTTACGAATATACTATAACGCAACTTGTGATTGAGGCCAGTTCGGCAAACACCGACAACACCGTGCGACAGTTTTCGATGTACGGAGCAAACGTTTACATTCCATGTATAGTAAGTGTTATCTGTTTGAAAGCTGTCCGCCTCGAGGTTTCAATTATCGATTTCAGGCAAGTCGTAAGGGATAATAAGTCTTTTATCGTATCAATGGGAAGCTAAAGTGAGTGCATATGCCCCAATATATACACCCTGGTTATAATGCCACCATTTGTCCAGGGGGAAATATGGCATTATATCCAGGGTGGCATTATAACCAGGTAGGCCAGTTAGAGGACCTGTGCAATCAACAAGGTGATGCCTCCTGTAATGAGCCTATCTGGCATTACAAGACTACTAAAGCATGAGTTTGGTCAATACTACATGCAGCCAGTGTAATTGGCATTATAACCAGTGGAGAATGACTTTTTGTTCCAAAAATCATTGGCAAATGACATTATATCCAGTTTGGCGTTATAACCAGGGTATTATATAGACAGGAAATCCGTTCTGGCAAAAACATGGCATTATGCCCAGGGTGGCATTATAACCAGGGGCATTATAACCAGAGTGCACCGTATATTATAGACTAAAATATTGTCGAAAAAGTGTGACATTGTGCCTTTAAGCGGGCACGACCGCTCGGACAACTCCGGACAACCTCCACTATAAGGCTCTGCACACAGTTTGATATACAAGGCTATCCCGTTTTCGATCTATCTTTTCTTAGCCTTTGTTCTGTTTGTTGTTCACACATGAGCTGAATACCCATCATGTCGGAAAGCGCTCGCAACATTTCCAAATCATCTACACATCCACCAATTTTTGACGGCTTGGGGTAAATCAAGGAGAATATTGTTTTACCAAATCATATAACAAACATAGTCCTTGTCTGACATATCAGGGGAAAATACAGATAGAATAATGCACATCCTGACTAATACATTTCATAATCTTGGTAGGTATCAGATGTTCAACACAAGCAGTAAAAACTAGAATTATCTTTATTTTTAAGTTTCAAGTTCATTGATTTGTCTCTGTGAACCTTTGACTGTGGATGAAAACAGAATACTATCATCTGCAAACAACAACAGAATAGCTGGATTATATCGAGGTGAAGCATGGATACCGTGATTGCAGTTCTCATTATTTTGAATAGCTAATTCATGTATGAAAAGGGTAAATAGAAACGGACCTTGTCTCACTCCTAACTGTGTGATGAAAGTTTATTAAATCTCATTATTGATACCTACACACACCTTTACATTCTATGATTATAGATATCGTATTACTCGGTGTACTGAAAAGTTTCTTTCAAAATGTTCTATATTTGTATAATGCTGTGAAAGGTCAAGGTCATATTTTGTCATTATGTAGGACTATTTTTTACATGAATATCACCTGCGGTTAAAATTTATATTCCCGATGTTTACATTTGGACCATGTCTCAAATAAAAACAGTTATATTTGTAAAAACTAAAATTCAACATGAAAATAATAATATTGACTTAAAAAAGTGCATTTTTTATCCAAAATGTGAATTCTTTATACTGTGAGAAACTTACATAGCACGGTAAATCCCGACCAACGAAATGTTCTCCAAATAATGTAAAGCATACTTGCTTTATACATTATACGTTGCCCCATTATCGCAGGTAAAAATATTTCACACCACAGAACGGAACACTTTCGAATTTGATTGGCGTTTGTGGATCGCTCTTGGGCATAGACCTTTTTCTAAAAGTTGACTAAATCAATACACGTCACCAATTATGTTACGGAATGTTATATATTTTCTGTATGTCTGCAAGAAAGAGAAAACAACATTTCCCATTTTTGTCGGTGTGTAAATACTCATGGCCCGCCGATCGATGGAGAGACCAATCAGGACAGAACAAGACGTTGACGTTATCAATACGTAATCGATTGATGATATGTATTCTTGTTTAGATATGTATCTGTGATACAGACAGCACACAGACATTATCAATAGCGGAGTAATCTGTAGACGTGTGTGGGGGAACATGGACTGAAGCGACCGTAAAAGTATCTTTCCACTTTCAGGTCGAAATGGCAGTTGGTTTGTTCGTTTAACGCGGCAGTCAACAATATGCCAGTTATGTCGCGGAGGTCTGTAAATAATCGAATCTTGATCAGGAAATCCAGTGATCAGCAGCATGAGCATCGATCAGGATCAGTTGGACACGGACAGCATCACAGATGAAGGTTTTGGTGAACGTGTCGGATATTTGGTGTTTTACATCTGTCATCGCAATGTTATCGCCAATACGAGTACTCTCTAGGTGAATGAGTTAGGTGCGCTGCATATAAAGCAGTATGACAACAGGTTATATTCCATCCTTTGGTATATACAGTTGCGTGTTGGCGGTCCGTGCCTTAGCCGTCAGTTCGAATATTGATTAATACAGCCCTGCCATCCTACTTCAAACACAACTTGTTATCACAATGTCTTTAAAGGATATCTCGTCTTAAGTAAACATTCCGCATCAAGTGCTGCTCGCGATGTCGTCATAGTTTGTGTACAAACCATTTTACAAGATGTATCCGTTACTGGTGTAGAATTATCTGTGTGGACTGTGAAAGGTTTCCATGTGCATGTTATTTTGTGTTGAGGATGAACAGGGTAGTGTTGACTGGGTGTCGCGCGTTAGAACCCTAATGTTTAAAACAGGATGTTCATATGTTTTCATACCTCAAGACTGTGGAGATATGAAACATTGTATTCATATGTTTAAGCAAAGATGTGTATTTTGAAATTCAAAATAAGCAGAAAATAAGCACTTCATGCTATTCCACTACGGTTCACAAAATCATTGTTAATGCCGGAATATCATCTATTATCAACCCACTATGGAAATGATTTGAAGGGATGCTTGCATTATATAAATGTGCAAAAACAGCATTAAATGGAGGATAAAACAGTACCATATGTACGGATGTGTAATAAGCGTGACCACTTAGTAACAGATGATGACTATTACTTTCTTATAGTTTGTCCCCAAAATAGTATCAGCAGAGTTAAATGTATTCCGAAATATTACTATATATATCCTAGTCGTGATAAATGGACATCGACAGATATTCTACCACTGAAAGGATTTGCTAGGCATGTCAAAATAAATATGCTGAAGTGAAATAGAATGGAAGTGTATTCGTTACAGTAAATTGTGAAAATAAAATTGGTTTGGTATTTATACTTGAATACCTGTGTATAAATCCTCTACACACAAACACTTTGTATGTAAACATAATTGTAATTTGGGCCATCTTGCCTCCAATATTGAATAAAGCAATCTGAAATCTGACTGCAGACTCACACTTACTGGGCGCTCGGTGGCGTTTTTTGAGGTTGTCATTGAATTGAATTGAACTGATGACTTGCTTGATAAAGGTGTTAGCATCTACAACGAAACGTCGCATGTATTGTAATAAAGAAGTTGTCTAGCCATGTTCTGTAAGTGCCTGGGGTTCAGCAGTGGACAGCATCCCCCGGTCACCTACACTGTTCAATATGACCCCACAGCTCTGACAACACGAGTATAATCAGTTGGACAAGTTGCCATTACAATTGCATAATTTGGCTAATAGAAAGTAGGGTTTTCAAATATTGATTAGAGTTCTTTGACTATAAAAATATTCCTATTGAATTCCAAATGAAGCAATCCCCAATAAGCATCTTATGTCGTGCTTTGTGTTTTTGTTTGTTTTTTGTTTTTTTAAAGAGGCATGCGTTTTGTCCCAAGGTACTGGAAGTTCAGGCGATGCATTCGAAACGTTTTTGTAGCTTTTCCTGTATGTCGAATGTTATCGAAACGTTACGATCCATTCTTTCTAACTAACAAGTTGATTATGGAAATGGTTTTGTCACGCTCATTCACATGCACTGGCATTGTTTTATTGATCATGTAAAAGAAGGATGCAACATACGGTTAATGAATAAAAGATTTAGAAACGTAACTTTTGTAAAGAAATCATATTTCAAGATATTTAATCTTTCGTACTAGTATGAAATAACGCTGTTTTATATTTAAACGACCTCGTCCTGGATAATGTATGGGTTAAAAGGGTATTCGTGTTTGGAGTTTTGCTATAGCGCGAAGGGGGATCGAACATCAGACCTCACTCTTTCTGGGCAAATGCTCTATCTTCTTGACCACAGACGTAAGACGATAGAAGAGTGGTCACTCATCTGGAACAGTCTGACCATGTGGACATGTGTGCCCACGACACAACAGTGTAAGACCAGCGTTGTATTTTGGCTTAGAAATAAATGTATTTGTTGTTCCTGTACCTGGTGTTCATCATTAAAGGGACAAGACAAGTACTTTTACCCGTATTTGTTGTTCCTTTGCCTGGTGGTCATCATTTAAGGGACAGGACAAGTACTTTTACCCGTATTTGTTGTTCCTTTGCCTGGTGTTCATCATTAAAGGGACAAGACAAGTACTTTTACCCCTATTTGTTGTTCTTTGCCTGGTTTTCATCATTAAAGGACAAGACAAATAGTTTTACCCCTATTTGTTGTTCCTTTGCTCGGTGTTCATCATTAAAGGGACAAGACAAATGCTTTTACCCCTATTTGTTGTTCCTTTGCCTGGTTTTCATCATTTAAGGACAAGACAAGTACTTTTACCCCTATTTGTTGTTCCTTTGCTCGGTGTTCATCATTTAAGGGACAAGACAAGTACTTTTATCCCTTGCCTGGTTTTCATCATTTAAGGACAAGACAAGTACTTTTACCCGTATTTGTTGTTCCTTTGCTCGGTGTTCATCATTAAAGGACAAGACAAATAGTTTTACCCCTATTTGTTGTATCTTTGCTCGGTGTTCATCATTAAAGGGACAAGACAAGTACTTTTACCCGTATTTGTTGTTCCTTTGCCTGGTGTTCATCATTAAAAGGACAGGACAAGCACTTTTACCCGTATTTTTTGTTCCTTTGCTCGGTGTTCATCATTAAAGGACAAGACAAGTACTTTTACCCCTATTTGTTGTTCCTTTGCTCGGTGTTCATCATTAAAGGGACAAGACAAGTACTTTTACCCGTATTTGTTGTTCCTTTTATCATTAAAGGGACAAGACAAATATTTTTTTTGTTGTTCCTTTGCTCGGTGTTCATCATTAAAGGGACAAGACAAGTACTTTTACCCCTATTTGTTGTTCCTTTGCCTGGTGTTCATCATTAAAGGGACAAGACAAATACTTTTACCCGTATTTGTTGTTCCTTTGCCTGGTGTTCATCATTAAAGGGACAAGACAAGTACTTTTACCCGTATTTGTTGTTCCTTTGCCTGGTGTTCATCATTAAAGGGACAAGACAAGTTCTTTTACCCGTATTTGTTGTTCCTTTGCCTGGTGTTCATCATTAAAGGGACAAGACAAGTTCTTTTACCAGTATTTGTTGTTCCTTTGCTTGGTGTTCATCATTTAAAGGACCAGACAAATACTTTTACCCGTATTTCTTGTTACTTTGCCTAGTGTTCATCAATACAGGGACAAGACAAGTACTTTTACCCGTATTTGTTGTTTCTTTGCCTAGTGTTCATCATTAAAGGGACAAGACAAGTATTTTTACCCGTATTTGTTGTTCCTTTGCCTGGTGTTCATCATTAAATGGACAAGACAAGTTCTTTTACCCGTATTTGTTGTTCCTTTGCCTGGTGTTCATCATTAAAGGGACAAGACAAGTTCTTTTACCCGTATTTGTTGTTCCTTTGCTCGGTGTTCATCATTAAAGGGACAAGACAAATGCTTTTACCCGTATTTGTTGTTCCTTTGCCTGGTGTTCATCATTAAAGGGACAAGACAAGTACTTTTACCAGTATTTGTTGTTCCTTTGCTCGGTGTTCATCATTAAAGGGACAAGACAAGTACTGTTCAGCTAGGTGTCCAAGAGGTTGAGTGGTGTATCCATGCTTACCAGCAGCATCGTATCTCAGGCATTGTAAAACCGGAATTCATCCTGTGTAGTACCAATAGTCACCTCTATACGCCATTCCATTCTCAGTTACAGCATTCAATAACGATGAAGGTTTTTTTTAAAGTAGTTACTAATAGTGGTACAAAAGTCGATATGCCGATATATGATTTATTAACAACAATCATGATGCATATTATATCACATTTGTCTTCGATCTTGTAGCCTTTCTTGTACCTCTTAAGAAAGACGTGCATTGTTGATGAATTTCTTTCGTACAATAAGAACATATAAATAATATCTCCAATTACTTTAAACACATTACCTTAAACACGTTTTAAAGTTCATGCAAACATTTTCCAAACAGGTTTTATAAGAGGTTTAAATGCGTTCAAAACAAACCTGATAAGAATCTTTTAGCTCTATTTTCTTTTTAAATGACTTTTCAAATTCAGTTTTAAACCAGGGCCGTCTTTTAGTTGAACTCTTTGTACGAACCTTGTTTTCAATAATGGTGCTCAATGAGCACCTGGTGATTCACATCTTCAAAGATGCACTAGTAAACAGCGTACCCAACATATCCACTCAATCGCGGTCAACATCTCCAGTAATGGCACTACAGAGAGCTACCTGATTGCGACATTAGTGTAGATGACTATGACAATCACTAGAGTAGCGATCCCGGTCTCCCATCTGACCTCATCACGCTACTGGGAATGTGGTACTTAGGTGTTTCATTTTCTGTAAGCCGCGTACTACAAAGGACTTAATTGTTTCTGTATGACGCGTACCCGAGCACTCTCCCAAGTTCCGTCCCTATTGCAGATGTACACAGTATCTAAATGAGTCAATCGTTAGACACTTAATCACTACACAGACCCACGTGTGTACACAGTCTTCAGGCGAGTGAATGCTACATAATGTTTGTCTGGAGCCGAGTGTTCAAATATCTGTATGCCTCCTTCTACAAACCCGTGACTGTATCGATCTGTGTGTGCAGTGATCGAAGTATGTAATGACATTACGTATTTTAGACAATACATCGCTGAAGTCGTCCAGCCTTGTCAACACCGACGCCGCAGCTGGTGAAAGCCTCAGCTATATAAACTTTGCTGAAAAACTTTGTTTATCAACTTAAACAACTACTTGATGATGCTTGTTAAAAATAAAAATCTATTCGAAAATCTGAATACACTCAAAGAAAAGTGGAAACGGATTGAATGAAGAGTTTCACGAACACTTGATGTCATCCCTGATGTCAGTGAGCCAATCATTTTTGTCCTTTAACAGTAGAATTTGTTTCGGCAGATAATCTAGACTGGTTATTCTCTGGCCTTTACGTTTTAATTATAAATCCATGTCAGTATTACCCGTGAAGATCCGGGTTAGAATATTGATCTTCAGTAACCCATGCTTGTCGTAAGAGGCGACTAACGGGATCGGGTGGTCAGGCTGCTGACTTGGTTGACACATGTCACCGGTTCCCAGTTGCGCAGATCGATGCTCATGCTGTTGATCACTGGATTGTCTGGTCCAGACTCGATTATTTACAGACCGCCGCCATGTAGCTGGAATATTGCTGAGTGCGGCGTGAAACTCAACTCACTCAGTCACTCACCCATGTCAATATTAGAATTACATCACAAACAAAGCAGTGTCATGTACAAGACGCAACGATCAATGACGCAGGACACGACGGTAAGGGACCGTTCATAATTTATGGCTGGGGATGTTAATAATTTTCATGGAGAAGCATGTACAATGTGGATGACCTCCCCTAAAATGTATGTACAAAATAAGTGACCCCCCTGCATGTCATGTACAAAATCAATTACCCCCCCTCCCCCTCCCCTAATTTCTAAGCATAATTTTAAACGTATTTTTATGTACAAAATTGATGACACCCCTAGTACGTGTGTACAAAATTGATGACCCCCTAGCTCCCCAGAACAATGGGTGCCCCCCTTTAAAATCAACACACACACACACACACACACACACACCATAGCCATAAATTATGAACGGACCCTAAGCAGCCAGCAAGAAAACATCTGCATCCATGTGATTCTAAGGACCTGAGGCGTGGTACCACTGGGGGCTAACTAAGTCACCATCCATACGTAATGTCGCTATATTTTCGCTGCCAGAATGTGTTCTCTTTTCGCAGTCCAATTTGTTAAATATATGAAATGCATTACTGATATAGAATTGGCTCAACAGCCATGTTGTTGTCAATTAGGGTTGTAAAATGATGTATTTGTACCACATCAGATGGGGGAATATAACGTTTCGACCACCGAAATGTACCACCGAGATTGCATGTATTTCAAATGAACAGAACTGATTGATTAGAAGGGCACCAAAGCATCTAGTTAGTTTGTTTGCAAATGCAAATGCACTCGACAACATTCCATCTCGAGAACAAGACTGATAAATAACTAAGTCTGGACCAAACAAGCCGGGGATTGATATAATGAGAAACTCCCCATGCCATTGTGGTACAGTGACGTGCAGGCAACGTGCAGGCACCATGTCTGACAAGCACTGCTTTCTGGGGGTCGATTCTGGCCCCGAATCCCTGAAGGGGACACCAGTAAGGGATTCAGGACAGAACTGCAGGTTCACATACGATGCATCGCCGATATGAAGTTTCAGCATCTGGTCGATAGCTGCCCTGCCTACTTTGGTACACGCGCCAATATCCTTCCAGGCATATTTTAATGGAAGCTTTAGCTGTGTGTTGTTATCTCGAGGGCCGACAGCTGTGTGGGCCAGCATGGACTGTCCTGATTCACTCGCTGTTAGCACTCGTGATGGACTGTGCATACAGTCTGTGTAGAGGACTATCGTTAATCGACAAACAATAAACTAGCATGTTTACTTTATATCGTGTGTGTGTGTGCGTGCGTGCGTGTGTGTGTGTGATATGTATGTAGGTAGATAGGGCTGGACTGGAAGATGGGGAGAGACTGGAGACAGTGATAGTGACTGGTTCTGTTCAGCCGAGGGAGTTTGCTTGAAATACCTTTAACATAAGAGTAAAACATCTTCTTGGAGAGATACAGTCCTTCTGATTGAAATTAAACCTGAATTCAGAAAGCAATACAGCCCTACACAACGTGATGTATATCTTCCCCAGTACTAATTGAAAACCACTGCGGCGCCGTACCCATGCTGTGCATGACACAGATAATGGTGGAAACGTGTTATCACACCGTCCTGTCGTAGACTACTGGACTGCCCACAGTGTCTGGAGGTAACAGGTTTTGTTGACACAGACATCGTGTGTACATGCTTGTCGTCCAGCGAGGTAAAGCAAGATGCTTATTTTGACATCACAGTAATTGACTGATAGATTCTGAAGCAAACCTATAGTTAGTGGCAGCAATGGCTGGTAATTGATCCCGTGGGTTCTGATTGTGGATGATGAGGAGCTCCCCTCTAGCACCAATTCCTTCCATTGATCCGCATATGGGATTGATTCTTCTGAGAGAGCAGTTTGCCACTGTCGCTGAATCACAGGTAGATGAAGACGACTAGAGGCAACAATAAGCCTCGCTCGTCCGATCTCTCCAACACGCCGACAGCTATGCTTCAATACAGGTGGAATGTTTAGATGGGAACAGAAGACGATGTCGGACGCGCGGCTGCACAGTTTGGGTGTGGTCAGTCTGGCCTACCTGATGTCCAGTCTGACTTGTGCTGTAAACATTGGTAAGTAACATCAGTGCCAATACTACAGTAGTATGATGTGATAATACTAGATTGTCGGCCTCTACATCTACGAGGGGACATCCTACTGGCAGGTACACAGGGGCGCCAGGATTGTAGGTACAGTAGCGAGATTTCATCAGAGTAGCCAGTGAAAGGTCACACTACTGATATTATCACGCAGGTATGTTTTTGAAAGATCGTGTTTTTTAGATTTAACGTTTTATTGTCCTAATAATGCTTCCCAGTTTTAGCATAATGGTTCACTGTAAAGCTGAATGTACTGTTTGCAGAGGAAATCTAACTGTTTATATAATCTACTGTTTATTGTCAGCCAATTCACACAACGCTAATTATGTCTAGTGAAAGGATTACAGCATGTATACAATATGATACTGGCCTTCAGTCAGAGTATGGTTTCACGCTGCTTATATCAATATTACGGAAATAATGCAGGGTGGAAACCAGAAACAAAAGTACCAAAGTGAGGAATCAAGTCTAATCCTTCAGAGTGAAGAGCGAAACACTAGGTTACCTCACCGCACATAACAATACACAGAGATGTTGATAGTCGGGTTCGAACATTAAATATGTTCAACCATATATAATACAATCTGTAGAAGATTCAGTATGTTTTTGTAACACTGACCCGTGGTACCTGAAAACCTATTTGTTTTGTTGGTTTTCTTCCAGGATTCATCTACCACGAATCATACAACGCTAGCAACGTCCTGACGACGACCTTGCCCTACGTCACCGCGAACGACTCATCATCCCCTGTAGGTATAGTGGAGATACGCCTGGCAGATGGGAAGATAGGGGATGCCATACTTAAAGGTACAGTGGTGCTAGTCCAATAGGCTAGAGTCCAGTCGAGTGGACAGCCAGTGACCAATGTAACGACAGTCCAGTTGTCTGCATCACCATAATCTCTTAATTTTCTCATATCCACCAGTATATGTTGGGTTCGAAATCAGCCATTTTCTATCTTTGGTCTGTCAGAGTCGTGCTCAGGGGTAACTTTAAGTTGTAAACTCTGGTCAATGACAGGCTGATGTATTACACCACTTTTTGGGGCCGTGGGGTAGCCTAGTGGTTAAAGCGTTCGCTCGTCACACCGAAGACCCGTGGGTACAGTGTGTTCAGCCCATTTCTGGTGTCCCCCGTCGTGATATTGCTGGAATATGTCTAAAACGGCGTAAAACTATACTCACTCACTCACTCACTACACCACCTTGTAGAAACACTGGTTACACTTCATCCACTAGGCAACCCGGTTCAACGCGAAGCCCGTGATAATCCGGGTTAGGACTGGCCTACAGCAACCCATGCTTGTCGTAAGACTCGCCGAATTGGTTGGTACTTGGCATCGTGTTCCAGTTGCCTGGGTCGATGTTAGTCACCGGAATGACTCGATTTTTAACATACTATAATATTGCTTCAGTTTCAGTATTGTAAAGACGATGGAAAGGTTATGGAAACAAAAACAAAATATTTATGTACTTTTGGAAAACATTTTCTTGCTCATTTATTTGGTGATGTGTCAAGGTAAATATTTACAAAAGTGTTTTACGGTGTCAGGTTAAGGTTGAGTATCTTCAAGGATGAATTTTCCAAACTTACATATTGATCTCCGAGGTTCAGTGTAATAATCTGTTGGGAAACCAAACACAGCACACCTCGTTATGTTGCTTCACTAATTGTATTGCTTCACTACTTTCAGTTTGTGAACAGGTTCAGAATCACACTATAGGATTCGTTGTTGTCTCCCCCTGTCACCTGCTGACCATCCTAGAGGGCGCTGTGGGTCGTCTCGATGTTCCTGTTCTCGGTATTCACTCTGACCCCTGCCACCACAAGGCCACGATACCCTCAACCTTCCGGGTACAGCCTCCCGCCGTGTACCGCTATAACGCCATCACCAGTCTGGTGCTTGCCGGCAACTTTATCCAGGTCACCATTCTCTCAGATGAGTGTAAGTAACGTGTCTTCATAGATGTAAGTGAGGGAGTGAGTTTAGTTTTACGCCGCACTCAGCAATATTCCAGCTATATGGCGGCGGTCTGTAAATAATCGAGTCTGGACCAGACAATCCAGTGATGAACAACATGAGCATCGATCTGCGCAATTGGGAACCGATGACATGTGTCAACCAAGTCAGCGAAGCTGACCACCCGATCCCGTTAGTCGCCTCTTACGACAAGCATGGGTTACTGAAGATCAATATTCTAACCCGGACCTTCACGGGTCAATAGATGTAAGTAACGTATCTCAATAGATGTGTGTAAGTAAGGTCTCCTCACCTATGTGTGTAAGTAACATGTCCTCACAGGTGTATGTAAATAGCGTGTCTCCAAAGATGTGTGTAAGCAACGTGTCTCAATAGATGTGTGTAAGTAACGTATCCTCAGAGATGTGTGTAAGTAACGTGTCTTCATAGATGTGTGTAAGTGACATGTCTCAAGAGATGTGTGTAAGTAACGTGCCCTCGGGGATGTGTGTAAGCAACGTGTCTTCAGAGATGTGTGTAAGCAACGTATCTTCACAGATGTGTGTAAGTAACGCGTCCCCGCGTATGTGTGTTTTACTGCAACGTTGTGTGTGTCTAACGATAAATTGTATTGTCTGTTGATGAGAGTTGTTTTTTAACGATCACTAGAATGTTATTTTGTAGCAGAGACTCAGGTAACACACTTCCGGTCCCTTCTCTCTGGTGCCTTTGTTGAATCGTCCGTGACATACATGCATGGAGGCTACAACGCACCAACTGCGACAGCACTGTTGTCAAGAGTAACCGACAACGACGAGTCGACGACGTGCCTCCTCCTGATGCTGGGGGAAGCATCACTTAAAGCAGTTTCACGTCTTGTAAGTTTCTACAGTCTATAATTATCATCCAAGGAGTAATATTTCAGCTCTTATTTTATCATCTGTTCCAATGAATATACTATTTGCGATGATGATTATGTAAAATTGCTATGTTTATTCGTTCTAATACCCTTCAGCTAAACACCACTGAATACAACTTCGAAGACCACATAGCCATTGTTGTGCCATCTTCAGCTGTCAGCTCCACTCACGGACTAGAAGGCTTCGCTAAGTTCAGGGACGTCCTCTACATACCTACAGCCAAGCCCACCTCTCCCAGCGATGCCAAGAGCTTGAATGTAGGCTGACTGTCATGTTTTGGCAAATAGCTGATAAAAAGTGTTAAAAAAGTGTGAAAGGTGAAATATATTCGTTGAAATTTGCTGAGTTTATCATATAATATGACATGACATAATGTAATATATATAAATAAGTCACCCTACCTGTTCAGTTGCTTCATATCAGAAGCATAGGGGTGTCTATCATTGGTCGGAATATGCAGTGTTCTTGCTATTCAAATCTACCATCGAACTCAACTAGTACTGACGTCAGACTGATGGTCGTGATACCCAGGTGAACGGACTAGAGACACTACAAGGTGAACTGATGTATCACACAAGATGACAAGTGGATCACTGACCAATGTCTCTTATATCAGTTTGAAATCTCTCTCTATATAGAAACAGGCACGCTAACAGTTAAATTCCATTTCACTTACTCCTTCAGTGATTGTTGTATGCCGCATGTTAACTGTTAACTTAATCTTACTTTGTTAACTCCTTCTCTTCTCCAACTGATGGCAGACAACAGATGCACACGTGGAGGACTCCTTCAAAGCCCTCATAGCGGCGATCAGCGTCAACCTGGCAACGACAGACAACGTCACCGCCAGACGCTGCGGAGACAGCTATGTCAATGTATCATCTGTAGTTCACCACGTGACTAACAGCTTACGTAAGGTAAATATGCAATCTTATCATACCAAGTGAAAACGATGTGTATTCCGCACTAATAACCATGATGTTTTTATAAACATTAAAGAAAACGATCAGATATATTTAAGTGATCAATATATAGATACACGTCAGGTTTATTTGGTTCGGTACAGTAAATACAGCCGCCATATAGCTGGAATATTGCTGAGTGCGGCGTAAAACTAAACTCACTCACTCGGTAAATACAGGAGCTTATTGGTTAAAAATAAATCTTGGGCAATTTCACCGATGACTGCATTTCTGATGTCCTCTTTATGGTATACGGCTGGAATATTGGTAAAAGTGGCATAAAACAAACTCATTTTCGTTCAGATGTTTTGAGCAAATGTAAAACGTCAACGCCAGAAAATAATCAGGCGACAGACGACAATTGTAGGAATGGATCAGTAAAAGTTAGTGATGACACCAGATGTTCACGGAAAGGGCAATCATGTCCTGCCCTACCGGCAGCACGTACAGCTGACGCGGTGTGCGCACAAATGGTAGTTTTTTGCATGACGTTTTACAGCAGATTTCATGATGTGCGAAGCAGCCTATAAACAATCCCAGATTCCCTAGACAAGGGAACACACGTGTAATAGTTCATAAATATGTTACAGATAAAAACATTAAATAATGTCCAACGTAACTCATTTCAGTTGGAAACAAACAGTACGCTGTTTGACAACAAAGGACACAATCTGATGGGTCATTACAACATCGAGAGGTTGAGGTACCAGAACAATACGTTGACATCAGAGCACGTGGCCAGGTGGTCCAAGATGGGTGGGCTGGACGTCCCTTGGGGAACTCAGTTGTTCCGCGAAAGCACCAAGGGTCTGGGAAACATCACCCTGAGGGTGGGCACTACCGTGGTAAGGGCATTACTGTAGCTTTCTTGAAGTCGGTTCTAAGATTCAGGTTATTATCATCCATCAGTACATATATTTCTTAAGACGTGTACGGTAATACTTACTCTTTAAATAATGTGTTGACTGTTGATGGTTATATTAGATAATATTTACACAATCTAAGGTTAGAAATGTGTGTACATGTGTATATAGGGAGGCCAGTGTGACCCTATATTTCTCCGTATCAGGCTGCACCATTTGTGATGAAGCTGCCCAACAACACCGGCTGGGAGGGGTTCTGTGTCGACATCTTGGACGAGCTGGCGGCGAGGCTCAACTTCAGGTAGGCGGTGCAACGGGGCAATGTGTGAGTGAGTTTTGTTTAGCGCCGTTTTAGCAATATTGGAGCTTTTACATGGTGGAAAACATAAAGGTAGCGACTTAACTGTGTCCATTGGGGAAAATTCGAACTTGGCCTCTGGCGTGAAGACGCTACCAATGACTTACCAGACTTGTCATATTTCATGGAGTCTGTTCTGTTGATGTTCCAAACAGCTTCATCTTGTGTAGGTACGAGCTGATACAGTCTCCTGACGAGTTCTGGGGAACGGTGGATGAAGACGGCAACTGGAACGGCGTGGTGGAGATGACGAGGAAGAGGGTTGGTGCATCCATTATGTAACTTGCATGTCTCATGAAGGATTTCATTGGCACATCCAGTGACTAGATGGTGACGATTGTTAGCTTTTCTTTGGGCATCGACTATCTGACAACCTGGGTTTGACTCGGGATCTTTTGGAAAAGATATTTGGTTCACAACAAACAAAATATTTTAGTCCACCTGATATGCTGGATGCTGGTGACAATGTCTTGTGGCTTCCACCATAAAAATGTATATCATGCAGTGTCTCAAACATTTTTGTTAAATCTTCTGCTAAATCATTTGGCTTTCTATTTGTCAAATGTTAACAAAGTGTGTGTTATGTTAAGCATGGGATCATTTAAGGAAGGCGCCTTGTGCCACCCCTTACTATCTTCCCTAATCGGTAGCAGTGTTGTAGTGGTTGCAAGAAGAGGTCACATAGAGTCACACCTCAGTTTAGCTTGTCATGTCTTCAGTCCGTTGACCTGGGTATTGGGCCCATCAGTCTGACGTCAGAGCGGGAGAGGGTGATTGACTTCACCAAGCCATATATGGAGGAAGGGGCGGGCATCATTCTCAGGCGTTTCGAGGACAAAAGCAGCAAGATTTTCAGGTAACTGACTTATCTCGTTACATAATGTCTGCTACCGTGCGTTCAAGAGAGAAGTCCCAGTCAACCCACACATTAACGTTTTGTTTTGTCCTGTGAATAGGATTTCGAGATCTACACCATAGAGAAGTCTGACCCACGTGCCTTCAGCAAGCATAATAAGCATCAGTATACGAAATGACATGATCTATTTGTATTGTGGACCTGTTGTTCTGTTCCAGAGTGTTCAAGCCGTTCTCTGAGAGTGTGTGGTTGGCCGTGGCTGGAGCCGTGCTGGTGGTGGGCTTCACATTGGCCCTGGTCAACCACCTTAGTCCCTTAAAGCTGCAGCAGACGGATGAGGATGGGGAGGGGAACAGAAATACGGAGATCAGCACGTCAGACAACATCTGGATAGTGTACGAGTCCTACATGGAGCAAGGTGACCGGATGTGTGCCGTGGCATTATTAGACCAGCTGATCAACCCCTCATTTTGTTGAGGATTTTAATTTGTTTTGATTTACTTGGATTAGTTTGATGAGAACAGTGCTCTGAGTATATTCATTTTCGTATCTCCGTCACAAGACGTAATTATGATTAAGTTGGATTGTCGCTTCTTTGAAAAGGATTTTATATATCCTACGGGATGTCAGTTGTAGACGGTTTGTCCTGATACCGTAGATACAGGTATGGTGAAAATTCATAACAGCTACAAATGTTGGGTTCGAACCTGAGAGCACATTCCCGTGGCACAGCGCGTCGACATATAACATATATAGAAGAAGCAAAGTCCGGAAACAAACGAATAGACAATTTCAAAAGTCCAATGTCACAAATCACAGTAACATTATTTCGTGTAGATCCCAGAAGCTTTCATTATAAAGCGATTAAAAGTGTCGATGTTGCAGTTCTTGGTAATTATTTTAACAAGGAGAATACTTATTTCCCCTCATCTGTCCCCCTCTTACCTTCTTCAGGTTGTGAGATATCTCCGCCTAACATATCCGGCCGATTCATACTGGGGTTTTGGTGGGTGTTCACTATACTTATGGTGGCCTCCTACAAGGCCAATCTCGTCGCCTTCCTCACCGTCAACTTCGTGGGCAAACCCATCAGGAACGTCGACGACCTCGCTGAGCAGACTGTCATAAAGCCCCTGGTTAAACAAGGCTCCAACCTTTACCAAGAACTCCAGGTACCGTCTCGTACATTGTCACAGCAAACGAGGAATTCTTAATGGAGTGAGGTCACCCTTGCTTACTTTCTTGGTTTAAGTTTCGTCTTTATGATAATACATAGTTACTGGCTCACGATGTTTTGTTGTCGATAGTTGTCTAGGTGCTTTAAAGGTTATCCCATTCCCTTTTGTAAGGGTCAGCTTTGTTTGCTCGTTGTTCAAGGCCGCTCTCATCAATATTACAACTATGTGACGGGGTCTATTCATAATTGCGTCTGGACCGGACAGTCCAATTGTTTGACATCATGAACATCGAACTCTGTTACTGGGAGACGATGACATGCAACGAACCTGATCACCCGTTATCGTTAATAGTCTCTTACGATAAGCGCGGGTTGGTGAAGACAGTTCGAACACTAATTTATTTAGATAATTTGCAATGAATGAGCAAATATTGACTTCCGCCGTGTTATGTTTTCTGTATATGTCGGTGGGGATCCAAGGACGTGTGTCACAGGTTGTATGTGTGTTGGAAATAGAGCCCTGACCGTAGGCCGAGCGAGCAAATCCTGTATCACTACACTTCACCCAAACCCGTGGATATTGAACTTCACGGGTTTACTAGAGAAATGCAAGCTGCAATAAATTATTGATATTGAATCGTGTTTGTAAATTACCTCAACAGAGAAACGCGAACATACCGTATAAGCTAACAGCAATTTAATACTTCAGAGTCAAGTGGTAATATGTGGTGATAGCCATTGCTGTACACATCGATATGTCTAGATCGGAAACCGACTGTTGCCTGTGTTGATGTTCCATGACGGCAATATATCAATAGAGGCAATCAAGTGTTCAGCATAGGTGGTAGCAGGTAATATTTTCCTGTTGTAACAGTGTGCAACAACCACGCAGTATTGATTTCGTCATATGTTGTGTATAAATAACGCTCACGGTACACGCATCACACATAGTGGTGTTAATAAGTGCTCCAAATCGAATGTGCGTCGAGACGTCTGATGATTCATACATCATGACTTTCGAGTCAGTTCGAGAGCTGCTTAATTCGTTACAACACACTCCCGCACAGTGACATAATTCATGTGCTACAAGCTAATGGGCACATCACTCACCTTGTTTTCTCTTGGAAATAATCGCTATAATTCTAACATAGCCAGGCCTTCTGGGATTTTGTGGGTTTTAGTGTTATTTTCAGATTGCCTTGCATACTTAAAATATAAGATATGCCACTACTTAATAACTATGGTGAGGGTACGACAACATATTTGTACTCATGAAAAGGATGGTATCTCCTGTCCACAGGGATTTGACAGCTGCATATTTCAAATAAAGGTGACCCAAAGGAACTCTGAATATGAGAGCCTACAACCGTATATAGGACTATTGATATTATATGTGTGTTTTTAATTGTTCCAGAAAGGAGAAACAGAGACTTTCCGGAAGTTGTGGGCAATGGTGAAAACAGCGCCACCTGTGAAGAACAATGACGAGGCTCTCCACTTGGTTCTGACTGGTGATTATGCACTGCTGACTGACCAATCACAGATCGAGTTTCTGCGTATGACAGACTGCGAGAATCTCATGTCTGGCGAGACTCCATTCAATGTAGGGGGTCTGGGTTTCATTGTGCCAGAATCATCCCCATTGCTTGAGATCTTGTCCTTTAAGTAAGTGAAAGTCATAAGCCATTATAAATATAGAAAGCCAAGGTTATGCACATTTACGTAAGGTATTTCAGCAGAACGTTATAAATAACCCTGATTCTGTTGATGGGCTTAGGTTTCACGCGTATATATTTCACCATGTATATTCGAATTATCCAAAACAAAAGCATTAAGCAGCCTAAATCAATGTTTAGCCAGTGTGTGTTTGCTGCTTAACACCACCCCCATCTATATGATCGTCCAACCACTCAAGAGACTGATATTATGAGCAACTAACTACGCCGTCGGGATGCTCACGTTATCAACCGAACCCCGATCCTGACCACCCGACCCATTAGAACCAGAAATGGTTATTTGCTGCAGGTGCCATAGATTATTTTTGGAACTTAAGTTTGCAGTAGTGGTGTGGTTTACTTTCTTTTACACAACAGTCAAGTTGGTCACTGTTGGTAACTGGGCAGGTTTGAGATAATCCTGTATTAGGGAATGTAACAGGAACTTACTCTTATAGGTTAGACAAGTTGACCACTGAGCCGAAAGGCCTACTGGTTCTTAATATCAACGGTCGTATGTGCATTTGTTCTCATAATGATCCCCACTCACTCGAACTTAAACATGTATATTGAATAATATAAATCCCATCTGTCAGAGTGTATTCTAATAACCTGTTGCTTGAACAACGACACAACCCTAACGTTTAATCCTTAATTTGACTCAAAGCTTTTGTGCGCAGTCTGATCCAGCTCCAGGAGGCGGGTCTGATCGGAAAGTGGCGACGCAGGTGGTGGTCACCTAGTTCCATGTGCCCGACGTCCAGCCAGACCAGTACGGTCCAGAGTCTGGAACTGGAGAGTACAAGTGGCCCATTCTTGGTGTTCGCCGGCTCCACCACCTGCGCCCTCCTCTGTCTAGGGGTGGAGTGTGTGTACTTCAGAGTAATGGGCAGGGGCAAGGTGTGTTGCAAGTCGCGTGGGCCAGCAAGACCACGGGAAACAGAAGACGGCAGTTCCAGAGAAGACACCACTAACGAGAGGTTCTAGGAGACAGACCAGTACTAGACAGTACCAGTACTAGATTACCTCACACTGTGATGCCATGTCGGGATGCTGGATGAACATAGAAAATACCATATACACGTCCAGTTGTATCATCCCGCCTTGCTGGACACAAGCGTGTGTTTGAAGAGCTATACATACCCACACTGAACCTATACCAATGTTATCGCATACATGAGTTAAGTAAAGGTGCAGCCAGTAATTACAACTACCATCATCCATATCTATGTTCACAACATTAACGTGCAATGTGTACTGAAGACCTTGTATATATATCACATGTTCTCATTTTCGTGTGCAAAAATTTGATGTGTTCTGTGAAGTTTCTGTGTACAATATGTGTACAATATGTACGAGATACCTGTCAATATCATGTACAGAATATGTATGCAATGTCCGACATTCTTGCCTGGAGCAGCTACAACGTAACTATAATGTGAATCGCGTAAGAAATGTATCCTTGCATTGATTTCTATCATATTTTATTGATATCTGAAATTGTAAGCCCGCCTCATTGAACATCAGCTACTTGTTGTTAAACCTGAAGCAGTCTTAAAAACTACTGGCTCAATCGTTTTCGAGGTCATTTCATATACGGTGAAATTAACAAACTTCTTTTCAGTCAATAGTCCCCTATGAGAGGCAAGCTGACATGTTTCCCTGATCAATATGTTGCATGTATCATTAACAACGACTGTTTAGATAATAAACATACACTTCATCAACGAATCTTGCCTTTATTGGTATAGTTAACAGTTCAAACAATGTGGTTGTGCAAGTGATAACTTGTCAACAAGAGCACTCTCGAGTATCAGAGATAGTGGACATCCGGTTTGAATCCGCATCAGTATCCCAGCGGTATCATGAACCCTGACCTTCATGGACCCTGACCTTCAGCGTGATGTGGCAACCACCAGGGAACAATTCCATCTTCTCGCACGTAGTTCATGCATCTCAATAAACACATGAAGCGGCAATGATTTTACAGGATATATATGAACGTAATGTGTCATTAAACGCTATGCAGGTGGTCTATGTACTTACTCAGCGTAATGGATAATCTGTATGTACTTGCATAGCATAATTGATCATCTGCATGTACTTGCATAGCATAATGGCACATCTGGATGTACTTACAGAGCGTAATGGATAATCTGTATATACTTGCATAGCATAATGGATAATCTGCATGTACTTGCATAGGAAAATGAACTTACATAACAGAATGGATAATATGTATATACTTGCATAGCCTATGGATAATCTGCATGTACTTGCATACATAATGGATCATCAGTATGTACTTACATATATATTGGCAGTGTTTATGATGCAGAGATTCCTTGCGGCCTTTAAACATTGTCAATACAACGGGTGTGCAATATAGATTGGTAAATATGATGATTGCGTTTATTCCAACATTATGTAAGTAACGTGGCCTCCACAATACACTTATAGGAGGTCGATAATAGATTTTGGAACCATTTTGCGTGGGTCAATACCATTTAACAGCACATTACAGGTGCTTGTGTTGAAACAGAGTGAAGACGGTTACAGATGATTTTGATGAGGACACGGAACTGTGTTTGTGTTGCCTCATGCCAATTCTTAGCTTCTGTAGATATGTATGGCCAAAATAAGAATCGAAGGATCATGTCTACATGCTGTTTACGTCACAATGGTGTCTGCGATGTCAGGAAACGTGTCGGGAAATGGAGTTTTAAACAATTATCAACTCGTGTGCATATACTGCATTTCAAAAGAAGTTGAGTGAGCTGCTCTGTGTCAAATACACTACTACACGTTCAATACCCACAAAGTTTAGTCCGGTTTGATCGCCGCCCAGGAGCGAACGGGAAGGTGAATATGGTACAGGAACGCAAACTCTTCTGGCTTCGGTTGTATATTCCACGGGAAGTTGAGAATGCCAATGAAATACACTCCGCTCCTTATGCTGTTTGTACATATCGGAGAATCATACCCCGTCAACTCCATTTTGTGATTTGGAATTATCTGTGACAAGGAAGGAATTTTCCGTTACATCAATGTCGTAATCACAAAGTTTCTGTGACTTTAGACCAATTCATGGAAATTGATATGTACGGGGGGTTTTTTTCGCTGAAAAAAACAGCACATCTTTATGATGAAAGGGGAGAAACCCTAATCGGAACATTTACTATTATTTTTACACTTCTTTATGGGGTCATTTGTCACAATATACCGAATATTTATTAAAAAGTATCAATTTCGTAACAATTCATGCTTTTACATGATTATCAGTAGCTTTCTGAACAACATATATTTACTTGTTACTGATGGAAACCTAATGTAAGTAAATGTGAATTCAACTCTCTTGTAATATTCATTTTGTAGGTATACAGGTCATTTATCGTACCTTACCCTTCCATTGCTGATGCTAAAATCACAAAGACTCTGTGACATATCGCAAAGTTTCCATCGCAAAAATCACAAAGACTCCACTCTCGCTTTGACCAAGTTACCTATCCGTGTATACTCTCTTGTAAACATATTTCTATATTTGTATGTACTGTATATAGGTACAACGTAAATACAATACCCCGTAGTCATGGCAACAGCTATTTTGCGAAACCTTTGTAATCTTCGTAACATCGGCGCGGTGTAGCTTAATGTAGTGTACATGTGTTAAAAAATGTGGCAAACGTTAAACAGGCGGTGTTATTTATCGTATGCGTGTGGTGATATCCCCAGCCAACAGTCAATATTTCCCGAAGACCAAGCCAAGAATTTGTAGTATAATACTTATGTGCCGCAAAAGACCAAAAGACGCTACATGCTGTTCCAATGCCTGGCATTTGGACTGATGTGCTTAGTCTCCGTATAATGTGACTGACTGGTGGGTTCGTGGTCAGCTGCGGCATATAACTCAGCTGGCTAGCACAAAAAAAACATTGGACATTAGACAGGAGTAGTGCAAGCGGACATAGGACCATGGACACGCTCATGCACATGAATACAAGTCGCAAGTTATGCGCAATAATCTTGGTCATGAACTTATCCCATTTCACCCTATATGGGAACTAAGATAGCAGTTCTCATGACATGTCAAAGGTCACAAATATTAGCGCTTTAGTCTCCAGCACAGAAAGTCACGTGCTGCCTGTTTTCTTCATGGCGAGGGGCAAGGGAAATATGTCCCCGCTCTGGAATGTATTTACTTCTCAGACTTCTTGCAAAGTATTTTATGAAGATCATATGGACCAACATCCTGTCATGTAGGAAATATAATGTTTGACATCAAATGCAATTCGAGTGTCTGTATGAACTAACCTTTATAATATAGAGTTCAAAAGAAGTTAAGGACCATCCAATTTCTGTTATATTGCTGTTGTATTGTTGATATGCCACGACAAGATAATGTACATAATTATGAGGAAATCGGGCAATCCTTCACTTCTTTTGAATAGTCTTAATTATATACCTGTATGTTATGACCAGTGTGTGAGTATCCCGTGCATGTATTGTCTATGAGCTGTGACACAACCAGTATATATCCAGCTGTGGTACCGTTGTAATGGAATACAAACCACCATGATTCTACAAGGGAACCAATAACGGTAAACCGTCTCTTGAGACCAACTACCCAACATCATCACAATCTACCCTGAGAACGTAACATGAGTTGCAGCAGAAGGCTCACTGTAAAGGCGCGCTCATATTTGTTTAATATTCGTCAGACGGTGCAATGTCAACAGTGATCCTCTGCACATTAATTACGCTTCATCAATGTGGTTGATAACACAGGCTTCCTTAAGTGGGCGTCCCTGGAAGATCAGCTGACAATCACAGACGAGGCAACACTACCATAAACTATGGCGCTCTGTTCCATTAGATGAGATCAAACACTGTATCTTTAGTCATCATCAACAACGCTGCTGTCGATAATGGATGCCACCACTATCACCTGACAGGTAATGGACGCATGGGGAGGGGTTACTGACATCAATCAAGCTACTTCTCTTGCTGGTATTGATTAGGTGAGGCCAGGTGAGCTTCTCGAGCGGAAGATTGATTTCGCAATGTTTGGCCAATCGAAGGCTCGGGCGATGGTTATGCGTTAATATTCACCTGTCCTCTCTTGTTTTGATTACAGGTAGACGCCATAAGCATCAGGTAGAAATACAGGCAGGTAAGTACAGTCCATTTATATCTGCAAATGACATGTTATCTTTGAAATTTCAGCATAAAGCGTTGGATGTGACGTTTCTACATCTAGAATGTGCTTATATTTAAAGATGTTAAGAAATACTCTTTGAAAACAACTGAATGTTTCCGTACAATGTATGAGTACAATTAATGCTTGTTCGTTGTTCGTGTCGGTACGACCTGATACTAAAGATTGAGCGATAGTCTTTTGAGAGAAGAGTCCTAGCTTTTATACCAGCTATTTTCAGTAGCTGCCTACCAAAGAGCGTGTGCTGCCGTTTTATGACGGTAAATTGTTATCGAGCGTCAGGTATTATAAATGGTATGATGTATGTGAGCATCAAAATACAGACACTGATCTAAATTTCTATTACTACTCTTGTCACCACAATCAAACGTTCTCTCAAATAAACTGTCCGAAATTGAAAATACCAGTTATTCATGACACTGTAGTTGTTGATGTTGACCTATATCTGGGAGGATGTAGTTGTCGTGTAGGCGATGGTCCTGCCACAGCTGTGTTTATATAGGTTGCCCCCCGGTGATATCTGACACGGACATCATGCTACATTAACCACTAATCTGTAATCACCTGGCAGCTCTGTCAAATGAGGCTACCTTTAGCATACGTTAAACCACCTACAGTTGCAGGTTAAAGCTGAACATTCTGTGTTGAACGCTGCAGCAATAAATACCAACATTAATACAACATTAGCAAACAGAACATAAATGTTTTTATACTCATTTCCTGGATTTTGTAATATTGTGCAAATAATCACACACACCACCCATACACCCCACCCCTCCCCCCACCCCTATTATGTCAAAATCAGTGAGAGAGGATTTCATGCTGATATTGACTCTGACTTCGTCATACTATTATGAAGTGACATCGAGTATTACCTAGATTTGCACTGTCCTGTTGCATGTGGCTACAGCTGTATGTGTGCATATCAACGCATTGCTATGAGTGTGTACAGACCTACATGTGTTTATCAATGTATTGCTGCATGTGTCTACAGTTGTACATGTGGATATCGATGTATTGATGTATGCGTGTACAGACGTACATGTGTTTATCAATGTATTGCAACATGTGTCTACAGTTGTACATGTGGATATCAATGTACTCGTGTATGTGTGTACAGACCTACATGTGTTTATCAATGTATTGCTACATGTGTCTACAGTTGTACATGTAGTTATCGATGTATTCATGTATATGTGTACAGACGTACATGTGTTTATCAATGTATTGCTGCATGTGTCTACAGTTGTACATGTGGATATCGATGTATTCATGTATATGTGTACAGACGTTCATGTGTTTATCAATGTATTGCTACATGTGTCTACAGTTGTACATGTGGATATCGATGTATTCATATATGTGTACAGACCTACATGTGTTTATCAATGTATTGCTACATGTGTCTACAGTTGTACATGTAGTTATCGATGTATTCATGTATATGTGTACAGACGTACATGTGTTTATCAATGTATTGCTGCATGTGTCTACAGTTGTACATGTGGATATCAATGTATTCATGTATATGTGTACAGACGTTCATGTGTTTATCAATGTATTGCTACATGTGTCTACAGTTGTACATGTGGATATCGATGTATTCATATATGTGTACAGACGTACATGTGTTTATCAATGTATTGCTACATGTGTCTACAGTTGTACATGCAGATATCAATGTATTCATGTATATGTGTACAGACGTACATGTGTTTATCAATGTATTGATACATGTGTCTACAGTTGTACATGTGGATATCGATGTATTCATGTATGTGTGTACAGACGTACATGTGTTTATCAATGTATTGCTACATGTGTCTACAGTTGTACATGTGGATATCGATGTATTCATGTATGTGTGTACAGACCTACATGTGATTATCAATGTATTGCTACACGTGTCTACAGCTGTACATGTAGATATCAATGTATTCATGTATGTGTGTACAGACCTACATGTGTTTATCAATGTATTGCTGTTACGTGTCTACATTTGTACATGTAGATATCAATGTATTCATGTATGTGTGTACACACGTACATGTGTTTATCAATGTATTGCTACATGTGTCTACAGCTGTACATGTAGATATCAATGTATTCATGTATGTGTGTACAGACGTACATGTGTTTATCAATGTATTGCTGCAAGTGTCTACAGTTGTACATGTGAATATCAATGTATTCATGTATGTGTGTACAGACGTACATGTGTTTATCAATGTATTGCTACATGTGTCTACAGTTGTACATGTGGATATCGATGTATTCGTGTATCTGTGTACAGACCTACATGTGTTTTTCAGTGTATTGCTACATGTGTCTACATTTGTACATGTGGATATCGATGTATTCATGTATGTGTGTACAGACGTACATGTGTTTATCAATGTATTGCTACATTTGTCTACAGTTGTACATGTAGATATCGATGTATTGATGTATGTGTGTACAGACCTACATGTATATATCAATGTATTGCTGCATGTGTCTACTGTTGTACATGTGGATATCGACGTATTCATGTATGTGTGTACAGACCTACATGTGTTTATCAATTCATTGCTACATGTGTCTACAGCTGTACATGTAGATATCAATGTATTCATGTATGTGTGTACAGACCTACATGTGTTTATCAATGTATTGCTGCATGTGTCTACAGTTGTTACATGTGAATATCAATGTATTCATGTATGTGTGTACAGACGTACATGTGTTTATCAATGTATTGCAACATGTGTCTACAGTTGTACATGTGGATATCGATGTATTCATGTATATGTGTACAAACCTACATATGTTTATCAATGTATTGCTACATGTGTCTACAGTTGTACATGTAGATATCAATGTATTCATGTATATGTGTACAGACGTACATGTGTTTATCAATGCATTGCTGCATGTGTCTACAGTTGTACATGTGGATATCGATGTATTCATGTATATGTGTACAGACGTACATGTGTTTATCAATGTATTGCTACATGTGTCTACAGTTGTACATGTGGATATCGATGTATTCATGTATGTGTGTACAGACTTACATATGTTTATCAATGTATTGCTACATGTGTCTACAGTTGTATATGTGGATATCAATGTATTCACGTATATGTGTACAGACGTACATATGTTTATCAATGTATTGCTACATGTGTCTACATTTGTACATGTAGATATCAATGTATTCATGTATGTGTGTACAGACCTATTTGTGTTTATCAATGTATTGCTGCTGGAACTGGAACTGTTTGTTGGCCCATACCTTTCACCATGATGATACCGTACTGGAACTGTTTGTTGGCCCATACCTTTCACCATGATGATACCGTACTGGAACTGTTTGTTGGCCCATACCTTTCACAATGATGATACAGTACTGGAACTGTTTGTTGGCCCATTTCTTTCACCATGATGATACCGTACTGGAACTGTTTGTTGGCCCATACCTTTCACCAAGATGATACCGTACTGGAACTGTTTGTTGGCCCATACCTTTCACCATGATGATACCGTACTGGAACTGTTTGTTGGCCCATACCTTTCACCATGATGATACCGTACTGGAACTGTTTGTTGGCCCATACCTTTCACCTCATGATGATACCGTACTGGAACTGTTTGTTGGCTCCATACCTTTCACAATGATGATACAGTACTTGAACTGTTTGTTGGCTCCATACCTTTCACCATGATGATACAGTACTGAACTGTTTGTTGGCTCCATACCTTTCACCCTCCTCATGATGATACCGTACTGGACTGTTTGTTGGCCCATACCTTTCACCATGATGATACCGTACTGGACTGTTTGTTGGCCCATACCTTTCACCATGATGATACCGTACTGGAACTGTTTGTTGGCCCATACCTTTCACCATGATGATACCGTACTGGAACTGTTTGTTGGCCCATACCTTTCACAATGATGATACAGTACTGGAACTGCAGAGTAAAACAACACACCTAAGAATTAAGCCAATATGGAATTGCTGTTATTTATATAACTACAGAAAACAGTTACACATGAGGCTAGGGAAGGACTTAATTGCTGATACGATTGTCATCAGTTCCATCAGTTTCCTCATATTGTGAATGGCATGCATCTTTAGCTGTACTGTTCTGATTACGCCATGCTACCTTCTCCTCATGTATTTTGTTGACAGTTTTATGGATATTTATTTCGAAAGCACTGAGCAGATAAGGGAAAACACATTTTATCAACGCAACGCCTAGTTTAATCAATTTTCATTCAGATAAAAACATAAATCTCGCGGATCGCGGGTATATGTGATTTGTCCGTGATCTCCCACTATACCCGACTTTTAATCAATACCAAATGTGCAAGAATTGGGTGGCGATGGATATTTTTCAATAAAGGGCCGTTACCATTGTTTGATTAGTGAATGAAAGCTGCATGTGGTCTAGCTGGAATAAAGAGGAAAACAGCCCTAACGATTGACAGCATTGTTTGGCGACAAGGACGCTACACGGTTGATGTGGGTATTTCTGGGGGTAGTATTGTTGTGTGTTGAATCCCGTGTTGTAAGAATAACCCTTAACCGGAAATTAGTCAGTAAAGGAATTTGATGTGAAACCAACGAACATCAAAGAAATGTCATATAATTAACAACTGTATTCTAGTTTACAAATGAAAACAAATCACTACAATGGAAGTACAAAACAGAGTGGCAGTACACGCTCAGTAGGGGTACACGTACAGTGGCAATATAATATAAAAGCAGTGATGATAATATAAGATCATTGATAATAATACAAAATCACTGATGATGATAAAAGCAGTGATAATAAACTATAAGCAGCGATGATAATACAAGATCACTGATAAAGCAAAAGCAGTGATGATAATATAAGCAGTGATGTTAATATAAAATCAGTGATGATTATAAAGGCAGTGATAATAATATAAGCAGTGATGATAATATAAAAGCAGTGATGATAATATAAAGGTAGTGATGATAATATAAAGCAATCATATAATAAATGAAGTGATGGTAATATATACGCAGTGATGATAATATAAAAGCAGTGATGATAATATAAATCAGTGATGATAATATAAATCAGTGATAATAATATAAATCAGTGATGATAATATAAGATCATTGATAATACTACAAAAGCAGTGATGACGATAATGCAAAAGCAGTGATGATAATATAAAAGCAGTGGTGATAATATAGATCACTGATAATAATACAAAAGCAGTGATGATAATATAAAAACAGCGATGATAATATAAGCAGTGATGTTAATATAAAATCAGTGATGATTATAAAGGCAGTGATAATAATATAAGCAGTGATGATAATATACAAGCAGTGATGATAATATAAAGGTAGTGATGATAATATAAAGCAATGATATAATGAATGAAGTGATGATAATATATAAGCAGTGATGATCATATAAAAGCAGTGATGATAATATAAATCAGTGATGATAATATAATCAGTGATAATAATATATATCAATGATGATAATATAAGATCATTGATAATAATACAAAAGCAGTGATAATAATATAAAAGCAATAATGATAACATAAAAACAGTGATGATAATATAAGCAGTGATGTTGATATAAAATCAGTGATGATTATTAAGGCAGTGATAATAATATAAAGCAGTGATGATAATATAAAAGCAGTGATGATAATATAAAGGTAGTGATGATAATATAAAAGCAGTGATGATAATATAAAAGCAGTGATGATAATATAAATGAAGTGATGAAAATATAAAAGCAGTGATATAATAAATGAAGTGATGATAATATATCAGCAGTGATGATAATATATCAGCAGTGATGATAATATAAAAGCAGTGATGATAATATAAAGCAGTGATAATAATATAAATCAGTGATGATAATATAAGATCATTGATAATAATACAAAAGCAGTGATGATGATGATGATAATATAAAAGCAGTGGTGATAATATAAAAGCAATGATGATAATATAGATCATTGATAATAATACCAAAGCAGTGATGATAATATAAAACAGTAATGATAATATAAAAGCGGTGATAATAATATAAGCAGTGATGATAATATAAGATCATTGGTAATAATACAAAGCAGTGATGATGATGATAATATAAAAGCAGTGATGATGATATAAAAGCAGTGATAATAATGTATAAGCAGTGATGATAATATAAGATCATTGACAACAATGCAAAAGCAGTGATGATAATACAAGCAGTGATGATAATAAAGGCAGTGATGATAATATAAGCAGTGATGATAATATATAAGCAGTGATGAAAATATAAAGCAGTGATGATAATAAAGGCAGTGATGGTAATATTAAAGCAGTGATGATAATAAAGGCAGTGGTGATAATATAAAAGCAATGATGATAATATAGATCATTGATAATAATACCAAAGCAGTGATGATAATATAAAACAGTAATGATAATATAAAAGCGGTGATAATAATATAAGCAGTGATGATAATATAAGATCATTGATAATAATACAAAGCAGTGATAAGGATGATAATATAAAAGCAGTGATGATGATATAAAAACAGTGATAATAATGTATAAGCAGTGATGATAATATAAGATCATTGACAATAATGCAAAAGCAGTGATGATAATACAAGTAGTGATGATAATAAAGGCAGTGATGATAATATAAGCAGTGATGATAATATAAAAGCAGTGATGAAAATATAAAGCAGTGATGATAATAAAGGCAGTGATGGTAATATTATAGCAGTGATGATAATAAAGGCAGTGATGGTAATATAAAAGCAGTGATGATAATTTAAAAGCAGTGGATGATAATAAAGGCAGTGATCATAACATACCCATGCCAATAATGGTTGTCAACTCCTCCCCAACTCAACCATCACACACCTCACTCATCACACCCAAAACCCTCTCCAACCAAAAATATTGAAGGGGGTGACAACCATTATTGGCATGAGTATATTTACATACAGCAACAGTGGCCAAGCTTCCAAAATAGTCCTGGGCTGAGTATTAAGGGTAAACAGTGATCTTCCAAAAGGAATGTTGTCTTCTTTTATCGAGAGATGTAATGTGGGATAACTGAGAATCGCTCCCGATATATTTAGTGTAACTCTTCCGGAACTTTCCATGATAATAGTCTTGGTTAGACTGTACTGGAAGTCTCATCCATTTATTGCACCATGTTGCATTCTCCGTCTAAATATAACATAAGTCTATATATAGCACACCACTGCCCCATACTGAATGTCATACAATGAATGTCAGTACAATGAATATCATAAAATGAATGTCATACAATGAATGTCAGTACAATGAATGTCATACAATGAATGTCATACAATGAATGTCATACAATGAATGTCATACAATGAATAATACAATGAATGTCAGTACAATGAATGTCATACAATGAATGTCATACAATTAATGTCATACAATGAATGTCATACAATGAATGACACAGCCACATCGTGCAGAGGTACAGCGGTGTGCCATATATTTATGAACAAACATGGCTGTCGTCACTGGCAAGACGCAGGGCAGCGACAAATTCAAACTCGCGTAACAACCAAATTATTAGAGTCCTTGGTGATGTATCCCTTGGCAGCAATTATTTTCCTCAGACGACGTGGGATAGACAAATACCGTTTTCTTATATAGTTCACAGGTATGTTTTCCTCAGACGACATGGGATAGACAAATACCGTTTTCTTATATAGTTCACAGGTATGTTTTCCTCAGACGACATGGGATAGAGAAATACCGTTTTCTTATATAGTTCACAGGTATGTTTTCCTCAGACGACATGGGATAGAGAAATACCGTTTTCTTATATAGTTCACAGGTATGTTTTCCTCAGACGACATGGGATAGACAAATACCGTTTCTGATATAGTTCACAGGTATGTTTTCCTCAGACGACATGGGATAGACAAATACCGTTTTCTTATATAGTTCACAGGTATGTTTTCCTCAGACGACGTGAGATAGACAAATACAGGTTTCTGATATAGTTCACAGGTATGTTTTCCTCAGAAGACGTGGGATAGACAAATAACGTTTTCTGCTATAGTTCACAGGTATGTTTTCCCACGCGCGTCGGATCTCTCGCTCCATGTCCTCATGGGTATTGATGCAAACAATACGTTGTCGCAGTCGGTTTTTCAGCAGAAGCCAACAGTTCTCTATAATATTGGCATCTGGAGACTGTGCTGGCCACAAAATGCCATTTATGACATTTCTTTGTTTATATTCTGCTACTATACGGGATATGTGCACATGCGCCTTGTCGTCTTGAAAACTATTTTCATTCGGAAAATGCCGGACAATAACAGGCCACAACTCGGAATCAAGAATATCTATCTATTTCTGAGCATTTATGTTACCTATTACAACAGTTCCAACGCCATGCCAAGTTACGCAGCCCCAGACCATCAAAGAAAGACGTGCATGACACCCGGGACTCAAACACTGAGGGGTGTACTCTTCGCCTGGCCTTCTCCACACATACACGCGGTTGTTTTTTCTCCAATAACCATTTTACATTCATCACTGAAGATGACTCTGCTCCATGCTTCATTAATTCTCAATCGAAGTTTTCCTCTGGCCGAAGCGAGGCGATTTCTCACATTCACATCTCTAATACGCATTTTCTTTCGAACGACACCTCTATGATAATTATTTTGGAATAATTTTCTTTGCATTGTACGCTCGGAGACAGTTCTGATCCTATTCTGATTAAACCTTGAGGTGATTTCCGACAAAGGAGAAATCCGACTGTTTTTTACTAACTTTAAAGATGACGAGTATCACGTGCAGTCAGCGATCGACGGCGTCCAGTTCTTTGGCGATTTTCTGTGCTTCCACTTTCCAGAAATCATTTTACAACACTGCGAACTGTCTTCCGAGGTAAACCAAGATCCCTGGCAATTTCCCTGTATTTTTGGTGCTGTTGGAACTTTGCAGTAATCAAATCTTTAACAGACTGTGAAAATTCTCTTTTTCCCATGCTACCGGAAATCGCCTGCGTAAACAAGCAGACGACACAAAACGTCACGTGCTGAAAGAGCAGGGTTAAATTAGTATCCTTCTGAATTTCATGACCGTACGTCGCCTGTGTCATACTGAATTTGTATTTTAATGAACCATTAAATTTCATGATTCTCACTATTTGGGACATGTTCATAAACTTTTGGCACACCGCTGTATGTTGACACTGCATACTTGGAACTAACATACAGCATGTAGTCCAGAACTGCCATCGTGTTGAGTGCTGTGTGTCTACCTAACAGCTGCAAAACAGATGCTTAAAGACAGGAAAACTTGTTGTCATGATGTGATTGTTTGATTATAGTCTTATGGGGAAATCATGCGTAGTTTGAAATTCATTACATTAGATGTGCATATGTTAGTAATGTATGTAAGTAGGTTGTTCAATTTTCAGAAATTAGGTCACTGACTGTTGGGCTGACGATGTCGTGGATATATCAAGTTGCTTTTGCCGTTTTTGTGTGGGCCTCTACATCACAGGCATTCAACGTCACTGTTCGTGAGTTAATAGCCGAGTTTATGCTATATAATAGTGAATGCTTGGACGAGCGATGCGCGTGCGTGTGTGTGCATTTGATTTATTAATGTATAATACCACGAATACCATGTAGAATAATATACATGTTTCATGCAAACATACTGAAACCCATTAAAAACACATCACCCTATTATCATTGATCATGAAAAATGCAAATCCAAACTGTGCTATGTTACTTTTTACTGAAAAAGGTGAGGCACATCAAGAAGCACCCGCGTCCCTGTGTGATCACGTGACCCACCATTTGCTGAAAATCCCCTTTTCATGTTTAAATCTCGTGAAAATGCAAAACGCTTAGCGGTTTCAACCTCACGATCGTCCTCACACAGGTTCAAATCAGCGTCCAGAGCGTCCACTACCATTCGTGGACCAAGGGGTATCATCAGTCCCGAGATGCTATCACGGCCATTACATCAGCGAAGACTGTGTGCGTGCAGACCCCATATTGGTCCGATACGGACCCAGAGTTTGTTTTTAACGCCGCCCTAAGCAATATTCCAGCTATATCGGCGGTGTGTAAATAATCGAGTTTGGACCAGACAACCAAGTCTTCATAATCATGAGCATCGATCTGCGCAATTTGGATACGATAACATGTGTCAACCAAGTCAGCGAGCCTGACCTCTCGATCCCCGTAGTCGCTTCTTACGGTAAGCATGTGTTGCTGAAAACCAATTCTAAGCCAGATCTACACGGGAATATCGGCGTTGAATCCTTAGACGGCTGATAGGTGTTCTCTTCTGACGAGTCCAGATTTCATCTCAGACATGCGGATGAAAGGAACAGACTCTGGTGTCGACGTGGAGAATGTAACGCCGATTGTCGAGTTCAGTAGATGACACCGTTATGATTTGGGGAGAGGTTAGGGTTCATGGCAGGACACCTCTACACATATGTCGAGTTACAGTTCAAACGTATACAGCGGAGGTACCGAGAACAATAGTTGTTATCCACATACGGCAGATCAACTTCTTTACATTTTGCAACAGGATAATAAACGACCCCATACTGCTAGACACAGCATGACTCTTCCCATCGAATAACGGCCACGAGTTAGAACTCGCTTAGCAGGAGGGTGACGAAGATGTGTAGCTGTGCTCGACGAAAATGATGTCCATACCCATTACTAACATGGACTGTGTGAAAGTTTGGCGTGCATGTGAAATTTCAGTTTGACCCTCGTCATTGTTATCGTTTATAAAGTGTTGCACTAATTATAAATGATGAAAGACTGCTTTTGCCGGACAATTTCAGTGTCAGTAGGGACAAATTCTTTTCTCCATATATAAGAGAAATAATCTCTATTTATTCCGGTAATTCGTTTCTAGTGGATTTCAGTATGTTTTGTATAAGAGAGTTATCTAATAGGTTGATGCCCCGATTATTAACAAACACAAATATCATTTCTTGTTTACATGTTGCTCTGTAGTTGTGATCCGTGAGCAAAAGGAGGCAGCAGCAGCTCCACCGACAACCCTTCACAACATCATTTCCCCTTTTACAACCACCCGCATCGTGGACGATGTCGACATTTTTAACTTTTGGGCGACAGGTACGTGTACACTTGTTCCAGATTCTTCAGCGAATTCGAAGACTCATGACACACAATGTGCCTCCAGGAGTAGAACCATCCACGCATAGTTCAGCAATATATTTTTTTTCTCAGGCTTCTTAATTCTGTAATACTGTCGCCCAAGCCAAACTTTTATTATTCACACAAATTCAGTTCGAAATGATAAAGGACAAAGGAAAAAATGTATAGGGATGATACAATTCTTTTTTGTCCAGCTTATGACTTTACAACATTATTATCTCGTAATTCCTCTGCAAATATGTGTGTTGATGTCCCCACCTCTGTTGTCAGAATACCCCAGTCTGTCGGGCTGGCTGGTTGTTTTGGACACTCGGACAAGGTCCTGTCCGTTGAACCTCTTCCACGAGAACCTCCTGGCCTATATAACCCTCCACCCGGGGTCGTGCGGGGCGGAGAATGACACGTTTGTTTTCCAAGTGCACACGACACCGTTTGACTACCGCGACATCGTGGCAGATGTGGCGAACTACACACATTCCCCGAGTGACTCTGTCGCCTTCTTGTATGATGAATCGGGAAAAGGTATGTACATTCAGTGAAATCACTGTCGCACTTCGTCGTAATAATGGTTCTGTCATATCACCTGAAGTAACTTAATTCCATAAATCCAAATATGTAAACATATTTTCGTCAGAATTAACCAGTGGCTCCTGATTGTGGAATCTGAGAGAGGTTCATTTCGATGAATTAGTATACATATTTGAAAAGATGTAAAAGGAAAATACTTGTAGGTTGTAAAAATACTTGTTGATTTGTATGACAAAATTGTTGACATGCTGATGTTCCGCCAGCGTACGTTGGTACACCTTCCCAACGCCCAAGCTGTAGACGAGGGGATATGGTATCGGCAGCTAATTCTCTGGTTTGGTCTCAAAGTCTCAGTTTCTTACAGAGTACCATGAACAGATCAGTCTGCGCAAAGTCAACCATTTCCTGTTCCACCTCGAGTTGCCCATGCCACATGACAACATACCGGAAGTGCTTGCTAACCTGACTTTGAAAACCGACGTCCGATACGTGTTTCTGATGGGAACATCGGGGTCTATAGAAGATATGCTTAGACACGTCAGTGGGATTTTCTAATTCAGAGCAAAATCAGTTTACAGAAGATAATGACAGAGAATATACATTTTCAATGATCGCTATTCTACAAATCAGTAATATTGTGAAGAGTCCTCCATTCTAATAAACCAGAGTTTTCAGCTCCGGAAATCACACCGCTGTAAAATCAACCGACTTACTAAGATGTTGAACACAACCGTCGCCATACTTACGCCAAGTTCTGCAAGTTATTTAAGTGCTGCATGACTAGTTCTGCTGCTAAGCGAGTACCATGTCTCCCAAGTTTGACGCAGTTAGCATGGTTAGGATTGAGTTTAAATGTTAGGAATACTCAGTATATCATTCTACACGTTTGGGTCTTGAAGATGTTGCATTCAGGTGGTGTATAGATTGTGAGACGATTATTCGTTTTCAAGTGTTGGCCCTAAACGTGTTTAGATAAAACGCTCCAGATGTACATAAGGAAGTCAACACATTCCTGAACACTTTTGGTTTTGTATGTGTTCACATTGTACACATCCCCGTCACACATTGTATAGTGAGGTTGGAGATGTCTTTGTAGGCACATCGGCTGAACATGTTGTCTGGGCGGTACCACTGGCTGCTGCACACCACCGACGGTATCACACCTTGCTGTGACAAGAGCTACGACCACAGCATCCTCGTCATCAAAGACCTCCACAGCACGGTAAGTGTTACCAGCATGCCGTTCCACAGAAACAAGTCATGCTCTACCTTTTGGAGTAATATTAGTCCTAATACTAACTGTTAATGCAGAACACAAAAACTGATACTCTCATCAACAGGGTTTATTGTATTGATATTTAAGGAGTTACAGTTCAAAATAAATGGCTGCTGCAGAGGACTTGATGAATATCATTGCGTTCACTTGAAGAGTAAAGTTGCTGATGAGCTGATGAGGTTCAGAAAACTACAACAAACAATAGCTTTCGATGAAATTCAGAAAATGTACAAATTTCATAGTACATAACATTCAATGTTTCATTCGAATGATATGTGAATACATTGAAATTGCAAAAGTAACAACTTCAAATTTACAAATAATTGTGTGAAATATATTAACAATTGCACAACCAATTAACATTTTGGCATATATACAATTTCATTGTAATTTAGAGATAGTACAACCTAGTATAATAACTTTGACCTTATAGTAACCTTTTTAGGGTTTATATTTGGTCTAGGATAATTATAATACCTAGAATTTGTTGTCGGGGAATTAGCTTGGGACCGCAACACCTTCAAATAACCAAGAGAAGCATCGATTAGTGGCCAGTCTTTATTCGGAGCATTTCATGAGTCAATTATATAAAACATCAGCATTTCAAACTTGGACAATTAATACCTAATATGAAAATCATGTGAATTAATGATTGCATAAACCTTACTGACAATATACCTTACAATAAACAATGACCAAGATTAAACGGAAGTGAGGACACTTCATATTATATTGGAAGCATAATACACATGATGTAGCGCAGCTGAGAAATATGCGTAGAGAATGATGAGGTAACTGTTCAGTAAGACACTTAGTACATGTGCTATCAATTGCTAAAATAATCTTCCATGGAAGTCGCAAATAATAGGCGTTATATAGTTTGGTTACATCCAAACAGAATACAAACTAAGCAGAATAATAAAAATACACAAAATAATATAAATGTTCAGCCTGCTAGCTGAATCATATGACCACATCTGAATATCCAGACTGTTGTGAATTACTAAAGATCATATGCCGAACGGCATGTTATTGAATAAGTATACATATACATACTTTGAAGCTTTACAGTACTGAGAACGTAGCAATATGTGAGCAACAGAATGAAACAACAATTTATATGCGCTCAGTAGTTTTGCGTGTACCATATTGTAACTTCACCTAATATGTACATTGTTTAAAAAACATTGGTTGATGAAAGGTAGCATGGAACATTTGAGTTAAAGACATATGATAATCATTTAGAAATACATTCACTGACATTCACTTTCATTGCAAACACGCAATCAAATATACAACACGTGCGCAAGAATTGCTTTGCTTCCACGAGCCCGATCATATGTAATTGTGATATACTGAACCTATATTATGTCTTAACGTTACTACATGATACTGTAAACTATTTTGATGTAAGATTGTTAGATTTGTTCTACATGGTCTGACACAACTATGATACAGATATTCCTTGTTGTACTTTTTCAATACTGCCTAGATAAATGATGATATTGGCCTAAACTAACAGTATGGAACGTAATAGAAAACAGAGAAAATATGAACATAATTTAAGAACATACAATGAATGAACTGAACATGGCTTTACCTTCAAATAACCAAGAGAAGCATCGATTAGTGGCCAGTCTTTATTCGGAGCATTTCATGAGTGAAATACCCCGAATAAAGGCCGTTATATATACCCCACCGATGCTCTCAGAGTTCGTGATATGGTCGCACGTTCAATGGTCACTTCTTTAAACAATACTTACAAATGCTGCTAATCTTCACTGCTGACTATCTAAATCTTAAGATTACCTCGTAGCTTTGAAAGACGTGAGAGTGCAGAAATGACCAAATTTATCTAACAGTTTTCTCGGAGAGCGTGTTATCATAGAGTAATGTTTACTTCTCTCTCCGGACATGTCGTCTTAACAGTTAGCACATAAGGCTTATCAAGAAAACTTGGGAATGAAGACGAGCGTATATCGATACTGACAGATTATAGACTTGGGCCGGACCATGCATGTAGTCTTAAAGCTTAACACATAATGCTAATTATCTTACAACTTGGAAAAATGAAGATCAACAATAACTGAGACAGCGTTTAGTATTCTCGTTATTGAATAAAATATACAAAATGTGCTGTTTAGTCCTATTTTATAAAGTCACAATTATTTATTTAAGATTGAGGAAAGTATGACGTATTTTAGAACTATGATATACCCCTGGGCGTCGTGGAGCTTTTGTCCTCAAAAGCTTTTATGTTGAGAACAGTATACAATTTTTCAAAATACAATGAAACAAAATAAAGGAATGAATACAAGAAATCCAATCACATCAAATATCAGATATATAAATGATTACACAAGATAATATATACACAATATAATGTATTGCTCAGATGCAATGCCCACACATAAATGTATCTACAACATGTCTGTCTGACCAAGGACCTGATAAAAACTGTTGTGGACTTGAAGAATGTATGCACTAAAAGGTTGTGATAAAATCTTATGGAGTTTACGGGCATTAAGAAAAGATATTCTTATGTTGTTAGGGATAACAAGGGAAGTTGTAGTCAGCTTGTTTGTAATGGTAAATCCTGGCCAATCAACAGAAAGAGTAGGGAAGAAATAACCTGAGATTCGAAGGTTGTCTATACTGTAAGGTGGCTGAATGTTCCAATAAGAAGGGCACAGAGTCAGGGACATGACTGGGACAATAACGCAATCCGGACCTGTGGTCAGTTCTAGCAAGAGACCATTCTGAGAAGCGGAGCGTCGGCGACATAGAAGGAGCAAGACAGAAGCAACAGCTACAGTGAGTAATCCTAAAAGGATGGACACGTGATAGTCAGCCAGATCCCGTAGCACAAAGTCAGATACACCTGTACTAGGAGTAGTTGGAGCGATGTAACTGAGATCTGGAGGCATCACAGCTTTGACAGGGGCAGCCCGGGTGACCAACAAAAGGGCAGCAGTTAGTGAACGAATTTTAAAGAACATCCAAAGGGCGAAAACAAAGGTTATACCAGAGATAGTACTGGCAATAATGGCAATGAGGAAGTTTGTATTCAGCCATGTGGTTTGAACAGCAATTTTTCCATCAAGAAGAGGCTCAGCTATTGTTTGAAAAATAGTTTCATCTCTCTTGGCACTCTCTGCAATATGCTTGAGACTAAGATGGGCCTTATTGTCATTTGCCAAAGTATCAGACATCATGTGTGAATATATTTTAAATTTTGGAATAGAAAAAATTAAGAGCTTTCTGAAACGTTGTATCTCCGGCAATTGTTGAGAGTGCAGATGAATCAAAGAAATGTTGAAGTAAGGCTAGATTGACAGGGGAAAAGTTTAGAGATGTCCCCTAAAGGAATTGTTGCAAGATGAAAAGGCTGCTGGGTAGGAGAATGTTTCAGTTGATAATGAGCAGTAACAAGGAATTTCTAGAACACAAAAGGAACAACCAGTAACCATTCTATGGCTGCCCTTACAAGCAAGCTTCAGAAAGGGGATCCTGTAGACGAGAACATGAGAGTCATCTATCATTAGTATCTTGGAAGGCTGTGGTTTGGTAATGTAACGAAAATCACAGAGAGCCTTCACAGAAGATTTGATGTTTTGAAACAAGGCAAGAGTACACGAAGGCATAGTTGTAGAATGGACTGCAATACGAAAGGGACACTGAAGTAATATGTCATCACCGAGGCAAGAACCTGTCATAGAACTAGAGAGTTCAACATATTGTTGATGGTCTTGTGAAATGGCAATAATATCTGGAATATCTAAAAGTTGTGTAGCATGAGATGAAGTGTCGTTGATGGGTAAGGGCAGAGATATTATTTTGTATAGTTGGTATGGCTTGGTCATAGAAGACAACGGGAATTTTACTGAAATGTAAACATTGGATTTTGCACGGGTAAAGATGAATTTAGCATTAGCATAATAATAATTTGGAGTCGTTTGCAGAATCTTAAAGGTCGGGTACTTTTGGGCAAGAAGATTTGCAATGTGATGTACAGTCTGTTGTAAGATCTCAGGAGGGATTAGGAGTGGTGACAATTTATGCTTGGCTAGATCATGAATACCTAACTTTAGTTCCTCAAGTTGATGTTCTACAACATACGCTTGTTCAATCTGGTCAATTAAAAGTGATGTCAGTGTTACAAGGGAGGACTGAATGGACTTAATATTTTTCTCTAGAGCAAGGGAAGTAAATTGAATAGCGTCATGGTTGGCCTTTACACCTTTCACAGCATTTTTAAAACGAGTATCAACGACTTTCATGAATGATGACATATGGGCAGAGTGTTGTTTGAGGGTATTTGAAAGACTAATGTCATGTTTGGTGAGAGCATTTATGTGTTGAGCAAGTATGTCGACATCATTTGTAGTTGCCGTTCCAAATAATGTCTTAGACAAAGAACCTACAAAACTTAAAATTGCTCTTTTGGAGCGAGAGGAGGTAGAGCGACTGGTTTCAGGAATGAGCTTCATGATTTGTTGACGTGTTGCATTAAGTTGAGTAACACACTTGGTTTTGACAACATTTAAATGCATTTGAAATTGATTGAGGAGTGGACAGATGTTGTCACCCTGGTGACAGCCGCTCATGGTGAGAATACGTGGAACTGGTGGGAGCTTGACTTCGTAGGTGTGGACCCAAAATTCTGTGGCAAAGTGAACTTTGGAAGTTGGCTGGTAGATGATTCCATAATTAAGTCGTTGAATTGGACTTGAACACATGACAGGATGAGCGAAAACAGTCAGTAGCCAAAGCAACACCAGACTCCATGCAGACCCTTAGAGAAACGAAACAATGGAAACCAATAAAACAATGATGACCTGGAGATGCAAAATGTCCTGCAGTAACATATGCAAATCCTAGCACTTATGAAACACAGAAACTATGTAACTGTAGAAGGGTTGGTCAAACATTATCTGAGGAACCAAATGAAATATCTTCAAGAGACTGAGGAGAGTGAGGTATGCCTGGAACTACGTGAAATACCGAGGTTTGCGTTTGCGTGCATGCCCAGAATTTGTCTTGTGCTTATGGAAATGTTTGAGAAGATGAGCGCTGAGGTTTGATGAAGGTTCCCAAGTGGTTTTGGAATATCCAGTCCATTTGACCTGATAGTGTTTCCTACCTCTAATGAATTTGCAGCGAAGGATCCCATCAATAGGGAATGTTTGACTTTGATGGATGTCAATATCATGTGTCTGAGAAGGAGAAGGAGTGGGTGAAGAAACGGGGATGTCATGATCAGGCATGTTTGATTGTGAAGGTACTGGGATTGTGTCATCATCGGAGTCATCTGTTCGCTGAGGAGCTGGGGATGGACATGTAGTCTCTGTCTCGCTATCAGGAACTTGGGTATTGGGCTGATTTTCAGTTCTCTCAGTGTAAGCTTTCAATCTGTTGGCATGAACGAGGGACTTGTGGACTTTGGCTGTGTGAGAATGCTGTAGTTTGAATGTGTAATTTGGACCTAAATCAATGATAGAGAAAGGACCTGCCCATTTGCTTGACAATTTGGAAGAGAGACCTTTTGGAACCGTAGGGTCAGTTAGAAGGACCTTGTCACCAACGGCGAAGGAAGGGACCTTAGCCTTCAAATCTGTATGCTCTTTGTTGATTTTCTGACTTATCTTCATGTTCTCTTTGGCTAGGGATTTGGCAAATTTGAGATTTTCCAAGACCGTGTTGAGATGTTTCTCAGCAGTTTTCCCTACTGTGGGCTTGGGAAGTAGGCTCATGTCTATTGGAAGATGCATTTCCCTACCAAACATGAGATAGTGAGGTGTATAACCAGTGGAATGACATGGAGTTGAACGCATAGCCATCATGATACAGGGGATGAGATCTGCCCAATTGGATTGATCACGCTCAACATAAGCTCTGAGGGCTTGCTCAATGGTGCTGTTCCGTACGCTCACACATGCCATTAGTCTGAGGGGGTGATAACTTGAGGTATAGTGGTGCTTGATTTCAAGGAGCTCACAGAGAGCATTGACGAGCTTTGACGCGAATTGCGTCCTCTGTCAGAGAGAAGAGTGCGAGGTGCCCCAAATCGAGTAATCACTTCATTGAAAAGAAGTGTAGCAACCTCACTAGCTTCTTGTGTACGCATAGGAAAACCTTCTGTCCAACCCGTGAGAGAATCAACAACCAAGAGAACATACTTGTAGCCTGCCTTGGTTTCAGGAAGGGGACCTAAAATGTCAATGTGAAGGCGGGAGAAAGTGTCTTCAATTGGCATTGGGACCATTGGAGCTGGCTTGGCATTGACCTCTACGTTTGGATCGCTGACAGATATCACAAGATTTGATGTAGTTTTCAATATCTTGATACATGCTTGGCCAGTAATATTTGGCTAAGAGGGTGTGCCGAGTTGAGTCTCTACCGAAATGACAACCACCTACTTTTGAATCATGATAAGCATGCAGAAGATCTTTAAGCAGAGAGAAAGAGGCACAACCAATTGAGTGGCGACCGAGGGCGATTGTTTTGGAACCTCGAAACTTTGATTGATAAAAATGGTAAAGGACACCATCACAGATATCAAATTCTTGAGCACGACCTCTAAGACCCTTGACCTGAGATTCACTGTAGGATTCTGGAATTTCACCTTTCTGAAGAAAATCAATAATAAGCCGCAGATCTGGGGAACTGTATTGTTTGACATCTATTTGGTCAACATCTAACTCAGATGACACTGCAGAGACAGATGGACAAGAATTTTGTGGTTCATTGACATACACAAAATCAACAGCTAGGGAGACAGAATCGTCAACTTTGGGCATAGCAGAAGCAGCGTGAGCTGTGATGTTTGTGACAGAGGTAGATGGTGCAGAAGAGGCTGAAAGCCTATATTGGCACTCATCGGTAGAGTGTTGTTTGGCTGTTTGTGAGTGGGTGGTCTGGTGCACTTTGGGCTTATCAATACAAGAAAGAGAGTCTGTAAGTGAAGCAACATTTGCATTAACATGAGAGGGCAGGGGAGGGGATGGTATGTCATCAGTGACTGGAAGAGATTGGGGTTCAGGATACTGAGTACGAGAAATAGCATCAGCATTCGCATTAGACTTCCCTAGACGGTGTATAACTTCAAAATCATAGCCTTGTAGCACCAGTGACCATCTGCCTAGTCGTCCTGAATCTTCTTTGAATTTATGGAGCCATGTCAAAGCTTTGTGATCTGTGTACACCTCAAATTTCTTTGATGCCAAATATACTCTAAAGTGTCTAATTCCTTCTACCACTGCCAGGCATTCTAAATGTGTGACACCCCATTTTCTTTCTGCTGGATGTAAAGATCTGCCGCCATAGCATATCACATGTTCACGTCCCTCAGTGTCCTTTTGACCTAAGATGTACCCAATGGAAGTATTTGATGCATCAGTGGTGAGAATGAATGGATGAGAGGAATTTGGATAAGCAAGAACTGGAGATGATGTAAGTTTTTGCTTAAGTGTAGTGAAGGCCAGTTCAGCTTTGTCCGACCAAATGAAGGGAGTGTCTTTTTTGAGAAGATCATAAAGTGGTGAAGCAATTCCTGAAAAGTTTGGGACAAATTTTCTGTAGTAACTGGCTAAACCTAAAAAGTGTCTAACAGCATGCACATTCTTTGGTTGGGAAATTTTATTGACTGCTTCAATTTTGGATTGATCTACTTTAATTCCCTCTTTGTCAAAAATGTGCCCTAAATACTGAACTTCTTTGGCAGCAAACTTACACTTACTAGCTTTTAGTGTAAGTCCAGCTTGTTTGATCTTTTGGAACACACATTTCAAATGGGTCAAATGTTCAGAGAAGGTTTTGGAAAATACAATCACATCATCCACATAAATCAAAATGTATTTCCAATTCATTTCTTTTTAATGCTTCTGATATTGTGCTTTGGAAAGCCATTGGGGCATTTTAAGGCCTAAAGGGAGGGCGATTCCACTCAAATACACCATCAGGAGTGATGAATGCTGATTTGTGTTTCGTGTCAGAATGGAGGGAATCTGCCAGAAGCCACTAGCACAATCCAGAACACTAAAGAATTTTGCTTGACTTTCACCAACAGTGTCTATGACATCTTCAAAACGAATGAGAGGGAAGAAAATGGGCTTCGTGACAGCATTCAAACGTCTGTAGTCGACGGCAAAACGATAGGTGTTGTCACGTTTCCGCACCATAACCACAGGGGAATGCCATTCAGAAGAACTTGGGGAGATAATGTTTGCGTCCAACATTTCATCTATTTGTTTGGAACATTCTTTCCTGATTTCAGCACTTTGACGATAGAAGGGAAGTCTTACTGGTCTGGCATCACCTGTTTCTATTTTGTGTCGATGCAAATGAGTTGTACCTATTTCAGACCAGTTTTGGGCAAAGGCAGATCTTTGAGAATGTAAAAAGGATAAGAGAGTTTGTTTTTGATCTGAAGAAAGATCAGATTCACTTAGATCAAAAGATATATCAGCTGAGGATTGCGAACTTTGGTTTTGTGATGAATGAGCAGAGACCTGAGGTGGCTCCAAGTTGTTTTGAGGAACATGAGGGTGGGGTTGAGAAGATATGCGACTGGAATGATCTAACCGTGAGGTAAGTGATGAGATGACTTTAGGGTGATATGATGAAGAAGCACTGAACTGATGTGACATGTTGGATACACTACTTGATTTGTGATTGAATGAGCGACCTGAGTGTGAGTTGAATGTATGATCTGAGGGTATGTGGGATGAATGACTAGAGTATACATTGACCTGTGGCGACATGTTGGATGTACAACCTGAGTCTTGTGTGACTAAGTGACCTTGGTGGGGAGTTGGATAAATGACCCAAGTGTGTGTTGGATGAATGACTGGAGCATGCATTGAATTGTTTTGACATGGTGGATGTAGAGGACCTAGTGTCTGTGTCGAAGCGTGTCTGACAGAACTGATACAGAGGAACTGTCAATTTCTGAAGTGGTTGCAAGGATTCTTTTAGTGTTTAAGTGGACATCTTTATCTGTTGGATTCAGCAGTCTCATGTACACACCCTTTTTGGAGTTCCTTACAAGACACCTAGCACCTTGAAGTTTTGTTTTGGACAGTTCAGGGACAGGTTCAAGTAAAAGGATAGCATCTCTTTTGTTTCTAGAGATAAGAACAGGAACATCTACCTGGTGTTGGGCGGGAACAACCACTTGATGCTTACACCTAGCAAAACCTGCACTTGATTCAACCAAAGCAACAGTTATTAGACCTTCATGAATGTAAAGACATTTAGTAGAGAGACAGACTACTGCTTTGTTAGCCTCTAAAAAGTCCATGCCGAGGATGAGAGAGTGATGAAGAGAGGAGAGAACATGAAACGTTTGAGACAGAAGAACATTGCCAACGTTAATTTCAAGGGAAATGGAGCCTAATACTGAGTGAAGTTCACCTCCTACTCCTGTTATTTGACTAAGATGGGACTTAGATAACTGTTCCCTTGTGTATCCTGCCTTGTGTAGGAAGCGCATGCTGACACAGCTGATGGATGCACCTGTGTCAACAAGAGCTGGGGTCTTCACTTGCTTCACCTTTATCAGAACAGTGTTCTTGACCAAGGGAGCCACAAGTGAGACCACTGATTTCTCATGCCTGACCTCAGAAATCTGAGAATCAGGCGCGAGTCCCTATTGTGTAGAGGTCTTATTCTGTGAATAATAAGCACTGAGACAAACGCTAAAATGGTGTCCTAACTTATTGCAGTATGTACAGACTGTGTTGAAGTGTGGGCATGCATAACGATTTGAGCAATACATACCACAGCCATGACATTTCTGTTGGAGGTGAGGTGGCACTGGTAGTCGTGGTCGCCGTGGATACTGTGTCTGAGGGTGTGGGTACTGTTGGCTCTGGAATGCAGGTCGAGGCAGCTGCCTGGGCATGTTCATTGGATGAGCAGTCATCGGCGGTGGAGGCTGGTTGGGAGGCAGCAGTTGCTGCAGCTGTTGTTGTGGAGGCTGTGTTCGTCTCTGCACTGGAGGTCTGTGGCTGTGGACATCTTGCTGTCCAGTAGCTGCTGCGACTGCGTCAGCCTGCAGAGGTGCGGGCGTTGCCTTGGTTATCAAGGTGGCAACCAAATTCGCGAGCTGGTCCACCTTCGCTGCAATATTGACATCACCTGAATTAGCTGTAAAGGATTTTTCAGCCAATGTTGCCTGATGCCTTACTTCCTGTAAGGTGGTAGGTTCTTTGTTGTAGACAATCTGTCGTATTTCCGAACGAAGCCCATTTACTGCTATTGCCACAACAACGGAGGTAGGGAGGCTGAGGTGTGTCGTGGCAGCTTGAACTTTGGTAACGTAGCTACTGACAGTCTCGTTAGTAGCTTGGGCCATCTGCAGCACACTCACGTCAAACGAAGTTTGGGAGGAGAAGCGTTGGTCAAATGACGCCTTTATTCGAGGGAGATTATTTCGATCTCCGTCAGGTAGCTCACGATACCAGAGTTTAGCTTCTCCTTCAAGATAAAATGGTAACAGTTGGCATTTCCGTTCATCATTGAAGGAGTAAAAGTTTGAAAAGTTTAGAAAGTCCTGCCACCAATTCTGGCCATTTGCAGTTCCAGAGAACCCCTCGAGTTTCACATGTGGCATACTTGCCATAATTGTGTTGACAGGCGGAGTTATTGTTGCTCTTGTTGATGGTGCCGACGTAGCAGCAGGTGTCGTCGAAGTTGCTGCGGTCGTTGGGATGACAGATGGAGACACGAGGATAGGTGATGATTGTGAAACCGAAACGGGACTGAGCAGGCTGGTCAGCAAGGACCTTGGCTCTTGGCCTCTCAGCTTCTGTCTGTAGTTACTGGGTGTTGCGCCGGTCATCTAGGATTACCCGGATTCTCCACCATTTATAATAACTTTGACCTTATAGTAACCTTTTTAGGGTTTATATTTGGTCTAGGATAATTATAATACCTAGAATTTGTTGTCGGGGAATTAGCTTGGGACCGCAACACCTTCAAATAACCAAGAGAAGCATCGATTAGTGGCCAGTCTTTATTCGGAGCATTTCATGAGTCAATTATATAAAACATCAGCATTTCAAACTTGGACAATTAATACCTAATATGAAAATCATGTGAATTAATGATTGCATAAACCTTACTGACAATATACCTTACAATAAACAATGACCAAGATTAAACGGAAGTGAGGACACTTCATATTATATTGGAAGCATAATACACATGATGTAGCGCAGCTGAGAAATATGCGTAGAGAATGATGAGGTAACTGTTCAGTAAGACACTTAGTACATGTGCTATCAATTGCTAAAATAATCTTCCATGGAAGTCGCAAATAATAGGCGTTATATAGTTTGCTACATCCAAACAGAATACAAACTAAGCAGAATAATAAAAATACACAAATAATATAAATGTTCAGCCTGCTAGCTGAATCATATGACCACATCTGAATATCCAGACTGTTGTGAATTACTAAAGATCATATGCCGAACGGCATGTTATTGAATAAGTATACATATACATACTTGAAGCTTTACAGTACTGAGAACGTAGCAATATGTGAGCAACAGAATGAAACAACAATGTTTATGTGCGCTCAGTAGTTTTGCGTGTACCATATTGTAACTTCACCTAATATGTACATTGTTTAAACATTGGTTGATGAAAGGTAGCATGGAACATTTGAGTTAAAGACATATGATAATCATTTAGAAATACATTCACTGACATTCACTTTCATTGCAAACACGCAATCAAATATACAACACGTGCGCAAGAATTGCTTTGCTTCCACGAGCCCGATCATATGTAATTGTGATATACTGAACCTATATTATGTCTTAACGTTACTACATGATACTGTAAACTATTTTGATGTAAGATTGTTAGATTTGTTCTACATGGTCTGACACAACTATGATACAGATATTCCTTGTTGTACTTTTTCAATACTGCCTAGATAAATGATGATATTGGCCTAAACTAACAGTATGGAACGTAATAGAAAACAGAGAAATATGAACATAATTTAAGAACATACAATGAATGAACTGAACATGGCTTACCTTCAAATAACCAAGAGAAGCATCGATTAGTGGCCAGTCTTTATTCGGAGCATTTCATGAGTGAAATACCCCGAATAAAGGCCGTTATATATACCACCGATGCTCTCAGAGTTCGTGATATGGTCGCACGTTCAATGGTCACTTCTTTAAACAATACTTACAAATGCTGCTAATCTTCACTGCTGACTATCTAAATCTTAAGATTACCTCGTAGCTTTGAAAGACGTGAGAGTGCAGAAATGACCAAATTTATCTAACAGTTTTCTCGGAGAGCGTGTTATCATAGAGTAATGTTTACTTCTCTCTCCGGACATGTCGTCTTAACAGTTAGCACATAAGGCTTATCAAGAAAACTTGGGAATGAAGACGAGCGTATATCGATACTGACAGATTATAGACTTGGGCCGGACCATGCATGTAGTCTTAAAGCTTTTAACACATAATGCTAATTATCTTACAACTTGGAAAAATGAAGATCAACAATAACTGAGACAGCGTTTAGTATTCTCGTTATTGAATAAAATATACAAAATGTGCTGTTTAGTCCTATTTTATAAAGTCACAATTATTTATTTAAGTAAGAGGAAAGTATGACGTATTTTAGAACTATGATACTAGCAACGAAAGGGTAAAGTACAAAAAAGCATGTCTTTGGCCAACTGTTGTGTACTTAATAATATATTTAACCATCCTCCAAGGGAGTTAACTGACTGTAATAGTGCAGTCTCCATCCCTGCCAAGCTGAATTGTATGGTTCGATGGTAGCGCCACCACACGCGGTAGCTATGCTGAATGCTGTCCCTTCTACGTGCTTCCAACTGACCAGTCAGAGCCCACGTTTAATATCACATGCACTTAGACAATACCATGGCGGAGGCCAATCAAGACGATCTCATAGATAATCAAGAACGTTATCACAATAAAACAGGCCTTATCTTATCAAGTGCGTCAGATCATTTGAGCACCATGAATAAAAGCCTGAAAAGATTTGGAAAATATCTGCCTACACCCAGCTGACAGTACACAAGCTCTGCAAAGTCTGCAATCGACCGAAATCTCCATGAGGGCCGCCATGTTATTGACGAACCGGATGTCGATGTCATTGCGCGATTTTGATTACATTATGCATCTCCACGTTAGTCTAGCCAAAGTAGACTTCCATTATTCCAGCCTGGTTCGATAATGGTGAAAACCTATCGCCCTTGCTTCAGGAGGAAGACAATAAATAGACACTTGGGTTGGACCGTTTGGCAAACAAATCTAGCTGAGCTGGGAATACTTCAGTTGTATTAATCATGAATTAAACTGAAACTTTGGTTCAGTTTCATACACCGTATTAACTACAGTATACGGATCTGATAATGAGATCACGTCACGCACCACAGCTTCCCAGTGAATACTTCTGTTGCGTTTGTCTGGAATTTGTTGCGTTCCAGTTCGACAGACGTGTCACATGTTTATCTGCGTGTTTACTGAGCTCTGCATTACAGGCAACCATGGACAACGAAGAGCGGCTCATTGGTTTCACGGCTGACGTCATTCAGGAGATGCATGACGTCATAGCTGCGACGTCGGACCCAGTGTGTGCCTGCTCCTCATCATGTAATTCCTGCAAATCTCTCTTCGACAGGTCGCTGAACAAGGTGAAAACCTCAAGTCATAACAAAATATCATCCATAATTAGATATACAAGTTAACACCGTTAATTCTTATCAGACATTTCATGACCATCAATAAACACATAAATACAAATGGCTGAAATAGAACTTACTTTGCATGTTTTCTAGGTTATCGAGAATGACACTCGGGTATTTGGACAAGAAGATGCCACTAGCAGTGAAGTGAAGTTTACACTGTGTAAATACACCGGCAACGACACAAGAAGCCTCTCTCAGGTCAATAAAACCGATTTTCTTTAATTACATTCTACAAACACGAGACATGTCCACAAGGATGAGACAAAACAATCCCAATGACCCTTTGGTCAATATAGCGGTGCCATGAAAGAGTATACTATGTCAGAAAGTAGATAATATATTGTAGGTATACCTGACGACGACATGTAGATATCATAGGACCGTAAGCATTCTGTCATCTTTGTATACAGTTACACTGGAATATACAAGTGGGAACCTGAACCTTATGAATCCGGCATATATAGGTTTTTTGGAAAACTATCGTGTTAAACATGTTATCATTAATATATGTTTGTGAGTCGATTTTTGAAAGGACGTGCTTCAATCCAAAGAATATTTCATGAATAACCACACACGTGAAAGGTTTGTGCGCCCAGCAGGTTCCTAAAGTGCTATTGTATGACATGAAGGCTTGGCGGATCACCGCCCCCTAATGTCGCGATGACCAGGTATAACAAGAACGCTAAGGATTTATATTTCAGGTTATTATTGATTAGGTCTGGATCCATAATTACGACAGAGAGGGTTTCTCAGTAACCAGATCCTGAAGAAAAGAATGACCACTCCGTTTAAAACAGCAAAGTCATAATGTATATTGTTGATTCTTTACCGAGTCTATCAACGTGAAACGTCAAGGTACACTTGCTGCCATCCATCAGGACTATGTTCAGTTTTCAGCAGTTTTTGAGAATGAAGATGCGAGCACCACCATTGACTAAACTTGTGTTCACGTTTCATTAAACATCAACACTTTCGTGGTCAGAGATCTACCGAGGGCCAACAATAAGCTGATGCAGGCCTTGTTGACAGACATAATTTGACGAAGGATAGTTCACCTGAAGACTGACTGAGTTTGTTTTTACGCCGCTTTTAGCAATATTCCAGCAACATCAAGGCGGGGGGCCACCAGAAATGGGCTTTTCACCTGAAGAACAGATGAAATAAGTCTCTAATATTTAAGTTTGATGTACGTTGGTTTCACCATGTTTTGATATCGTATGATCTGATATACTTGTACATGTGGTCACATTGACGTGTCTCCTCTGTGCACAGGTGGCCACGTGGAGTCAAAGCGGTGGGGTGGAGTCGACAGAACAGCTGTTTGTCAATGGTGTCAAGGGCGTGGTCCTCAGGGTAGCGGCTGTTGTGGTACGGTACAAACGTCTCGAAAATGTTCTGTCACTACCCTGCTCTCACCTGTCGCACATGACCTCATGCACCCAATGATATAGGGTAGTGTATCGGTTTAAGAGTTCCCGTGACTAACACACCGACGTTCCTGGATAAGAATACTGAGGGAAGATCATCCCTCGGTAACCCCCTCCACCACACAGGCCCTCGTGTCTTTGCGAAGATTCAAGATTATTATTTTTTTTTAGTGTTTTGAGATGACCCCCGACTCGAAATGCTACACAGTACAACACCTTATCACAAGGCCGGACACTTCGGTATACCCCACCCGCTTGCTTTGCCGATCGCTACGCTACCATCGCATGTAATCGATTAAAACTTAATGTGAACATAATCATGGATGATTGGCCTATCGATCACCTATGATGAAACCTACCAATCGATTGAAACCCGATTTTGACAATTCTTTATTGTTATTTCTGCAAGTCGATTGAAACCCGATTTTGACTCTCAACTAAACGATCTTGACACAAATGGATGACGATATGTCCGCACAAAACGGGATGTGGTCGAAGCAAGCCCTCTGATTGGTCAAACCTTGCAAATCTGCAATTCTTTATAAATTCGCGGGATTTCTTTCTTTCATCGACTGCTTAATGTAAGAATATATTTCGAGCAATGGCTTCTCAAAAGAATGCATAAGTTGTAAATGTCTCCTGAACAAGAATCAACCAACCAGAGGGCTTGCTTTGAGACCACACCCCCGTTTGTGCGGACACATCGTCATCCATTTGTGTCAAGATCGTTTCGTTGAGAGTCAAAATCGGGTTTCAATCGACTTGCAGAAATAACAATAAAGAATTGATAGGTGTCATGAGTGGGGCTCGATAGGCCAATCATCCATGAATATGTTTACATTACGTTTTAAACGATTGCATGCGATGGTGGCATAGCGATCGGCAAAGCAGGCGGGTAGGGTGCACCGAAGTGTCCGGCCTTGTCATTATGTATTGTACTGTGAAGTAGTGGTGGTCCGATTAATTGAAATAATCGAAGATTGGTCGCAGTGACTAAACGACCAAGCAATCGATCATGTTTTCTCATAATCGAACACAAACAATTCTGGAACACTTGTTTTCATTAACAGTATTTTCACTAGGTTGGTTTTGTCTGTTACATTTCATAAGCACTACAAGCTCGTTCCAAGTCATGATTGAATTTATCTTGAAGAATTTATGTTCCTCCCTACTAGTCACCCTTTAAAGATGTGAAATTTTGCCCAAAAAACCCCAAAGAACTACATGTTTTTTTCCTTATTTTTGTGTGCATTAACACATTTCATAAATGACGCTAACCAATTATTTTCGATGATTGATCGGTTGTAATGAACCAATCATCAATTATGAGATTTTAACCAATTCCCACCACTACTATTTAATCCTAGCAAAAACACGAGGGCCTGTGCTCCACCACCACATATTATGGTCGCAACGTGACCTGCCACACAATAAGTTAATATAAGTGAAAAATCTAAACTTCATATATACCCGTCTCTACTTCAAAATGAGTGAAAACAATATAGTGAATGTTGTACGCTACGGTCTTATGAAAGAAAGTATCTAAATACATTTATTTTAATATATGATAATTCATATTTTAAGGAACCTCCGTTTGTAATCCGCAACTCAACGGGAGACTATTCTGGCTACAGCATTGATGTGCTTGATGCCATTTCCAAAATAATCGGCTTTACCTACACCGTGAAAGAATGCTATGACGGTCACTATGGTAACATGGACTCAAACAGCATATGGACCGGCTGCATCAGGAACATCGTTGAAGGGGTATGGTTGTAGTCCTCCGTCAACATTACAATCGTCAGTGAGAAACAGATTGAGAAGAACATGAAGAACTATAACATTGAAGCAATGGTTATGAAATGTTACTACTGATATATTACCGACATTGATAAAAATAATATGACATCATGTGAAAGCAAAGGTGTTCCACCTCCACCAAAACCAGATCTGAGATGATTAAAGTTATCAGCAACACATTTCCTAAATGTTACTACATTAAATGTTATAATACGGGGCTAGGCTGTTTGATCATTACATTTAATACGTAATAACGACAAAAACACTGTCTACCAAAAGATACTTCCCCACCATCTTTTTTCAATTTAATTTTTAAATGATCTCACTTACTTTGCTTCCATATTGTTCTATGTCCAGCTTTCGTAATGAATGAAGAAAAGCAGACATATGCAATTCTTTGATAATTTCGAAATGAAATAGATGTACTGATTAATTCTTCATAGCCTATTGGATACCCTCATGACATTATCGTTACTGCAATCATTCCCTCTGTTCAGTGATTTTAAATTGACGCTGGTAGTTTACAGAGAGTATTGCGACGTGAAAGAATAAAACAAACAAGCATACATTCCACTGGTAAAATATCTCCCTAGGACTCTGACATCATAGCAGGCGCTCTGACAGTGACGGCAGACAGAAGACGTGGTGGACTTCACCCTCCTACTACGACTTCGCAGGTATACAGATCGTCATGAAGAAACAAAATCGGCAAATCAGTTTGTTCTACTTCGCCGACGTCTTCACTCCTCTGGCCTGGCTGTGTCTGGGCGTGGTCATCGCAGTGACCAGCATCATTCTACTGTTGTTTGACCGCTACACGCCCACTAGGGCGAAGGACTCGACTGTGGAAGGAGAGGTGGTCGACAAAAAGGCTTTCGATTTGAAGGAGAGCATCTGGTTCGTGATGGGATCCCTCACCATGTCCGGTTAGTTAGCTGTGGGATACTTGAAGGTCCTGTCCCATTTGTTTCTGCGAATGTATCCCTGTGGATTTGTCTTAACGCCGATGTGAACATAGGGCAGCTTGATTTGAGGGGAAGTCTAAGGTAGTCTTACCACGTTGGTGAAGCCACTCAGAAACCATTCAGTACAAACCGGTTTTATAGTGCACGAACGTCTCAACCAAAGGGATGCAACTCTGTAAAGCCAGTTGATTCTGTCGAGGTATGATAACACATAATCAGTCAGTTCACACACTGTGACCCTCACTTCCTGCTAGTTATCTCTGATGGGGCTGAAGGGGTCGTGGCCATCAGGTATTACGGATGTACAGCGGGTACCTGTTTTTGCATTGAAATCGACCTGAACAGGATCTCAGTACAAAACTGTTGATCCTGGGCGAGTCCCTTATACATAATAACGAAACGTCTTTCTTTCGGCTTTGCCTGTGTTGTGCGAATCATTCTTTGATCAAATATGATGCACTTGTATTCTAAATTTAGTGAGGTACATTTCAATACACGGAAATGTACCTGGAACACATCTCTAATACCGATACCACAACGGTCCCTGGAACCGGAAGTTACGTACCTGAAGCACCACTTACAGCGAACCCTTCAGAAATACTTGGACTTTTCTATCCAGGTTTATGTCTAGGCTGGGTGGCTGGTTTCAAGATACGAGCAACGTTATAAACACTAGGGCTGGTGGGAGAACAAGGTTTTTGATATTAAAAGGAATGTTAATTGGGTGTCCTGAAGTATATCTGATTGTTTTTCCCTTCCGCTCCAGGGGCAGGTGTTCCTCCTAAAAGCTTTTCCGCACGCCTCCTGGTCGCTGGATTCTGGTTCTTCTCTATCATCATGATGTCCACGTTCACCGCCAACCTGGCCGCTTTCCTCACCGTGTCCCGCATGGGACGTCGCCATCAGCTCCATGACGGAGCTAGCCTCACTGATCCGACATCAGGTACTCCGTGGTCGCCGATTCCTCAGTGATGACCTACTTTAAAGAGAATGGCTGCCATTGAGGAGAGCTTCTACACCATCTGGAAGGACATGAGCATGGGCGGTGGGAACAACAGGTGAATATGTGAACACCAACATCAGAGAATAACCAGTCTCGACCACCCACCGATTGTAACACAAATAGTAAGATAAGAATTGACCAATTGTTTAGAGTGAACGTATTTAACTTTGCTTTGCCCCTAAACCATATCGGGAGGTAAATTCAATCGCCAGCTCACATTCCGTGTTATCCTACTGATACTTTTTGGGTTCAACTTGTTTATTACATGTTCTTATCAGTTTCAGAAAACACGAATAGCCTTATAGGATAAGCATCGGGTTTAATGGGCACTTGTGTCTCTGATTCCACACGGTTATTACGTAACACTCTTTGAACCATTGGTTTCGCAAGAGTTACTCTGAAAAGGCTGCCACAGTACAAACTCATCTTTTTTCATCTCGTTGGTGACCCCCCTCTAGTTCGTCACTGTGACGGCCTGTCCTATATAGGTCTTCAGGGTGTAGGTCGGACCTACGACCCTAGTACGATACCTGTTCTATGTCCTATCTAATAGAAATTACGTTGATATTCTGCCGTATCCAGTACGCCACGTTTCTGGTCTGTCCTGTCCAGACGTCACTGGTATGCATGGTCTAGTACTGTACGTTGATAGCCTGCCCTACCTAGTGCTTCAGGTTTAAGGTCTGATCCCACGTTGTGCTTTAGGTTGATGGTCTGTCCTACCTAGTGCTTCAGGTTTAAGGTCTGCCCTACCTAGTGCTTCGGGTTTAAGGTCTGTCCTACCTAGTGCTTCAGGTTTTAAGGTCTGTCCTACCTAGTGCTTCAGGTTTAAGGTCTGTCCCTACCCTAGTGCTTCAGGTTTAAGGGCTGTCCTACCTAGTGCTTCAGGTTTAAGATCTGTCTTACCTAGTGCTTCAGGTTTAAGGTCTGTCCTACCCTAGTGCTTCGGGTTTAAGGTCTGTCCTACCTAGTGCTTCAGATTTAAGGTCTGTCCTACCTAGTGCTTCAGGTTTAAGGTCTGTCCTACCTAGTGCTTCAGGTTTAAGGTCTGTCCTACCTAGTGCTTCAGGTTTAAGGTCTATCCTACGTTGTGCTTTAGGTTGATGGTCTGTCCTACCTAGCTAGTGCTTCAGGTTTAAGGTCTGCCCTACCCAGTGCTTCAGGTTTAAGGTCTGTCCTACCTAGTGCTTCAGGTTTAAGGTCTGTCCTACCTAGTGCTTCAGGTTTAAGGTCTGTCCTACCTAGTGCTTCAGGTTTAAGGTCTATCCTACGTTGTGCTTTAGGTTGATGGTCTGTCCTACCTAGCTAGTGCTTCAGGTTTAAGGTCTGCCCTACCCAGTGCTTCAGGTTTAAGGTCTGTCCTACCTAGTGCTTCAGGTTTAAGGTCTGTCCTACCTAGTGCTTCAGGTTTAAGGTCTGTCCTACCTAGTGCTTCAGGTTTAAGGTCTATCATACGTTGTGCTTTAGGTGGATGGTCTGTCCTACCTAGTGATTCAGGTTTAAGGTCTGTCCTACCTAGTGCTTCAGGTTTAAGGTCTGTCCTACGTTGTGCTTCAGGTTTAAGGTCTATCCTACGTTGTGCTTTAGGTTGATGGTCTGTCCTACCTAGTGCTTAGGAGTTAAGGTCTGCCTACCTGGTGCTTCAGGTTTAAGGTCTGTCCTACCTAGTGCTTTAGGTTGATGGTCTGTCCTACCAGAGAGTGCTTCTGGGTTTAAGGTCTGTCCTACCTAGTGCTTCAGGTTTAAGGTCTGCCCTACCCAGTGCTTCAGGTTTTAAGGTCTGTCCTACCTAGTGCTTCAGGTTTAAGGTCTGTCCTACCTTGTGCTTCAGGTTTTAAGGTCTGTCCTACCTAGTGCTTCAGGTTTAAGGTCTGTCCTACGTTGTGCTTGAGGTTGATGGTCTGTCCTACCTAGTGCTTCAGGTTAAAGGTCTGTCCTACGTTGTGCTTCAGGTTGATGGTCTGTCCCTACCTAGTGCTTCTCGGGTTTAAAGTCTGTCCTACCTAGTGCTTCGAAAAGGTTTAAGGGGCTGTCCTACCTAGTGCTTCAGGTTTAAGGTCTGTCCTACCTAGTGCTTCAGGTTTAAGGTCTGTCCCACCTAGTGCTTCAGGTTTAAAAGGTCTATCCTACGTTGTGCTTTAGGTTGATGGTCTGTCCTACCAAGTGCTTCAGGTTTAAGGTCTGTCCTACCTAGTGCTTCAGGTTTAAAGGTCTGTCCTACCTAGTTGCTTCAGGTTTAAGGTCTATCCTACCTAGTGCTTCAGGTTTTAAGGTCTGTACTACATTGTGCTTTTAGGTTGATGGTCTGTCCTACCAAGTGCTTCAGGTTTAAGGTCTGTTCTACGTTGTGCTTCAGGTTGATGGTCTATCCTACGTTGTGCTTTAGGTGGATGGTCTGTCTCTACCTTGTGCTTCAGGTTTAAGGTCTGTCCTACCTAGTGGTTCAGGTTTAAGGTCTGTCCTACATTTGTGCTTCAGGTTTAAGGTCTATCCTACGTTGCCAGGCTTTTTAGGTTGATGGTCTGTGTCCTACCTAGTGCTTAATGTTTATGGTCTGTCCTACCTACATTGCTTCAAGGTTTAAGGTCTGTCCTACCTAGTGCTTTTAGGTTGATGGTCTGTCCCTACCTAGTGCTTCAGAGTTTAAGATCCTCTGTCCTACCCTAGTGCTTCAGCAGGTTTAGGTCTGCCTACCCAGTGCTTCAGGTTTAAGGTCTGTCCTACCTAGTGCTTCAGGTTTAAGGTCTGTCCTACCTTGGTAGCTTCAGGCTTAAAGGTCTGTCTTACCTAGTGCTTCAGGTTTAAAGGTCTATCCTACGTTGTGCTTAAGGTTGATGGTCTGTCTACCCTAGTGCTTCAGGTTTAAGGTCTGTCCTACCTAATAGTGCTTCAGGTTTAAGGTCTGTACCACCTAGTGCTTCAGGTTTAAAGGTCTGCCCTACCTAGTGCTTCAGGTTCCCAAAGGTCTGTCCTACGTTGTGCTTTTAGGTTGATGAGTCTGTCCTTCCCTAGTGCTTCGGGTTTCCAGGTCTGTCCTACCCTAGTGCTTCAGGTTTCCAAGGTCTGTCCTACCTAGTGCTTCAGGTTTAAGAATACCATCCTACCCAGTGCTTCAGGTTTAAGAGTCTGTCCCTACCTAGTGCTTCTGGTTTTAGGTCTGCCCTACCCAGTGCTTCAGGTTTAAGGCTTTCTGTCCTACCTAGTGCTTCAGTTTAAGGGCTGTCTACCTGCAGTGCTTCAGGTTTAAGGAGCTGTCCGACACGTTGTGCTAGGTTGATTGGTTGTCCTACCTAGTGCTTCAGGTTTAAGGTTTGTCCCTGCACAGGTGCTTCAGGTTTAAGGTCTATCCTACACGTTGTGCTTTTGGAGTTGATGGTCTGTCCTACCTAGTGCTTCAGGTTTAAGGTCTGTCCTACCTAGTGCTTTTAGGTTGATGGTCTGTCTACCTAGTGCTTCAGGTTTAAGGTCTGTCCTACCTAGTGCTTCAGAGTTTAGGAGTCTGTGTCTACCCTAGTGCTTCAGCTTTAAGGTCTGTCCTACCTAGTACTTCACGTTGTTTATGGCATCTCATCATCTCCTTCCAGCTTGGCGGTATGGGACTACCCACTCGGGGATAAGTACGTCAATATCTGGAAGCACATGGGAAGGCACTGGACTCTTCAACTTCACCGACCACGCTGTCAACAGTGTGTTGAATGATAACGTCGCCTTCATTACCAGATTCGTCAATCATCAGGAAGTACCCTCTCCATTGCAGGAACTGTGAATTGTAGCTGCGGTAGGGGACATGTTCAGCGTGAGGGCCCTATGCGTTTTGCTCTGAAGAGAAAAGTCTGTGTACACCAAGAAAATATCATCAGCGTGGGGACCTACACTGAATAATATTCACACTCTACCAAACCAAGTTTTCACAAGCTGCAGAAATTTTATTGATTGTAGAATGATGACTTTGGCGTCTTTAAGGGGCATTTTTAAAGTAGAAACAGTCTGTCTTCCACATGCACTAGGCTGTGTTTCGGCGTTTTGAATCAAACATGGCGTTATAGTGTTTCAGCACCCTTGTTTTTCGCTGTTTTTGACAGCGTTTCCTCCTCCAACTCAACGAATATTTAATCGGTTGCTTCTGCATGTTTAAAATGTCGTTTAAAATGCCCATTTAGCACGGAAACAAAATTCATTGCAACAGAGTATAAATGGCCTCACCACGTTTATGTTTACATATGACTATCAAATTTTAAGTGTTCCCATACTTTGTTTGTAGGTATTATATATCTTGTCTTCAAGAATGCCACATCATACATTGGGTTTTCGATATAGAACAATCATATGTGACATTTCAAATTTGAAATACGTACATGGTGGCATGTTTGTGACATTACAATGTTGAGTGGAGACTATCGTTATTCGAACCACCTCCCCATTCATGACCCACAGATGACATGTAGCAAAAAGCAGAGGCGTAGGAAGAAATTACATTATTCGTCTACCCAAACGAACATGTTAATGCCACATATTGTATTGTGAAATATACTATCAAAAGTTTAGACTCCTGGTGTAAATGTCGCCAGCCACTTACTTCAGTCAACTGTTCAAAGTAGATTTTACAAATATATTCCATGCTGTTTAAAAGGTACTGTTTACACATGAACTGATGTATTGTAAACCAAATTCAGCGTAACGTTGAAAAGATTGTATAATGAGTTCAATAAATGATGGAACTCGAGTGAAAGTGGCAATTCTTAACAAACCTTTACAGCAAAACACAGCTGTTCACATGCACGATTTTATGCTCTTTAGCAATTTGATGCATGATCCTCGTGCGATTCATCGACCTTATAAGGTTTGCAGTTGGTTCCCCAATTAGTGGGGAAATTCATTTCGATGTAACCATATATACATACATAACATGTAGTGAGTGTTTAAGCGAATCTAAACGATGGGTAGTATATATTCGTAAATATGAAGCGTTATGAAGCTGACATGTATATAGCATCTGGAGCTTCAGAAGAAGCGTCAGCTGGGTATTCAAGAGACGCTGGTGGGATGAGGGCAAACTGAACTGTCCAGAGAGCTCCACCGACCAGGGCTGATCTGGAGTCTCTCACTGGAAGCTTCATTGTGGTGGTTGTTGGTATGCTTTCTGGATTGCTTGTCCATTTTCTGGAATGGTTTTTCAAAGAGGAAGGTACGTTTTATTTCTTGGTATCGCTTTTGCTGGTTTCAAAATCTTCTTTGTCTTGTTGGGTGTGGTTTACGCTGCTTCAAACAGAATACTGCCCACTTCAACAAATCTCCCCTGACGCGATGTTCCTCTCTAATATTTCAGCAATCCCCAATCACACGGGTGAGACCGACTTTGTCAGTAGCAAGTCGTCCCTAGGGATACCAGGCTCCACAACATGGAGGTTACTGTTGGGGCTACCATCACGAAGGCTGCACTAAAGCCGGACAGCTAGACATCTTGACATCTTTTCGGGCTGCAGCAGTTTGGGGCTCACAGAGCTAGATACCAAAACGCGGCTTCGTTTGTGCTCCACTCCGTTAGTTTGCGGCTCATACATCTAGACATCTTTCGGACTGCTGCAGTTTGGAGCTCACTCACCTGGACGCTGAGTGTGACGTGCTGGTCTTATACAACTGACGCCGAGCCTGAATGCCTGTGAATAACGAGCCGGTGAATAAACTGGTCACATGATGTGGATTCCTTGAATAGGGTGTGCTCTCTATACGCAGATCGACACCTGGTCAATACGTTGAACGCATCCTGCATTGTTCCAGTTTGAAGAAGAATATGAACGGTGTTCACAGCTATGCCAGTACTTTCATGTCGGATTCAATCACATTAGGTGAAAACGGTTGTCATGGTCAGTAGAATTGTTATTCTGCTTCTTGTATGCAAAATGGCTAATTATAGAAATTTTACATTCCACACTATGCAAATGCTCAATCAGTTTTCATCTTGCGAGTATATGTGTTTACTATTAATAATTGTGTTTTATCTTCTGCGTGCCGGCCTGATAACAATCGGTCGACCATA